>NC_136272.1:50860950-50885950 GCF_964187855.1 Myxine glutinosa | reverse complement strand
TGCCTTTTCTGCGGCACTGAAGTTAAGGAAGAGGGCCCAAAGCGAGGCCATGCAGAAACAGCCAGTTTTGGCTACGTGAAGACTGACGCATTTGTTAAAACGATATTTGCAGCTGCTGGCCATCCCAATTACCTGAAGTCAGCTCGACTCTATCTCGAGAAGATGCTTGCGTTAGAGGATGACAACCCTGAGGTTCATCAGAAGTTCCAATCTGGTTATCATGTAATCCGGCGCAGTGACCAATACTGGGCTGGCCTAGGCTCTGATCTTGTGATAGAACAGACATTAATGCGCTCACTGAAAAGCCAAGGGGGGCTGACTCGAGGAAGTGGGATGTCAGAGCACCAGAGAGCAGTTTGGACTCTGTCTTCAACCATATCGTCCTCCTACAACCTTGCTATGCAAGAACTGACCTCGAGTAGCTACTCAACAAGTGAACAACATAAGGAGTTGACAACATCCAGGGTGAGTCGAGATGAAGCTGATCGTGGCAAAGTTGCCGAAAAACTGGACAGCTTCACACCATTTTCTGATGACAAGTCATTGCGCAATATCATCACAGGGGTTACTGCAAATGAGGATGTCAATGTTCATGACCTATTCAAAGTAGGTAGTGACATTGTCAAGAAGATGGATGATCACCCAGCTTACTCCTATTCACACAAAAGGAGTTCTAAAGCCAAGACACTTGCATTCAGCAGGGCAGTCAAAGTTGCTGAGGACCGCACAATAGATCCAGCGTTACTATTCCAGAGGTTCTTAGTGGTGTCACAGACGGGAGATCTCCAGATAGGTGAAGTGATGAAATATGAACTCTGCCCATACCCAATGTCTCTTTTTGAGGCAAAAAACATCCTGCGCCAGCCAGATAAACCACAGTTGGCGGAGGCAATAAGGAATTATGCTACAACCAAATCTGACAATGCTGTCAACCAGACAGTTCCAGGAACAGATCACTATGTTCTTGACGGGGGATCACTTATTCACCGCTTAAAGTGGACAGAGGGATTCACCTACAGTTCCATTGCAGATGAATATGCCTCATTTACAGTACGACACTATGGCAAAGCTACTGTTGTGTTTGATGGTTATGAGGCTGGGCCAAGCACAAAGGACTGTTCTCATCAACGTCGGAATAGAAACAAGAATGCCACCAAGGTTAACATTACGGAGTCAACAAAATTTGTTGGGAAAAAGGAGGACTTTCTGTCGAATGAGTCAAACAAGCAGGCAATGATACTGTTGATTATAGAGGTGTTGCACAAGGAAGGCTGTGAGGTGATCCAAGCAGAGGGAGATGCTGATGTTGAGATTGCAAAAGCGGCCGTCGCAAATGCGGCTTCCAGATCTACAACCCTCATTGGAGAAGATACAGATCTCCTTCTCCTCCTGCTCTTCTATATGGTGGAGACAAACTGCATTGAACTCTATTTCCGTTCTGACAAGGCAAAATCAAATGTCTACAATATCAAAGTCCTTCAGCAGATACTTGGAAATGCAGCCTGCAGAGATATATTGTTCCTTCATGCATTAACTGGCTGTGACGCAACGTCTCGTGTCTTTGGGATTGGGAAGAAGTCAGGGTTTCAAAGAATCATCAAGAAAGAAAAGGAACTGATAGACAGCTCAAAGGTGTTCTGTAAACCACAGCAGAGTTAGGATGTTATTGAAACTGCAGGCTGCAGAGCAATGGTGGCATTGTTTGAAGCAAATCAGAACGACTCATTGGCATCGATCAGATACAACATTCTCTGCAAAAAGGTTGCAAGGGCTAAGGCATTTGTCACTCCTGAAAGACTGCCACCCACATCCGCTGCCTGCAAGTTTCATTCTCTGCGGACCTATTACCAGGTAATGGAATGGATGGGCCTTTGTTGTGGAATGGAGCCAACGGAGTGGGGATGGAAGGTAGAAGGAGGAAAACTTGTTCCAGTGATGACAGACAAAAGCCCTGCTCCAGACATACTACTTCAGATGATTCACTGCAACTGTTCAGGGGGGTGCAAAACACTAAGGTGTTCATGTAGGAAGCATGGATTAGAGTGCACCAGTGCATGTGGACATTGCCAGGACAGCAACTGTGACAATATGAGTGTTGAACCAGACATAGAGGAGGAGGAGGAGGACGATGAAACTGGAATCTAAGACTAGAAGGCATATGGTACTTCCACATGTGTCAAAATTGTCCAATTTTTTATATGTTGCTTTCCATGTCATAGACTGGCAGAAACAATCAAAGAACATATATTTGTGCAAATATTTATTTTAAATTGCGAATGGTCTCAGGATTAGCACTGCATAAACTACCAGCAACGATCATAATACAAATATTGGTGCAAAATTAACTTTAAATTGTTAGTGGTCTGATGATTATCAGTCAATTTTTTTACGTTTTATCTGCCGGCAGCCATCTTGTTTTCTGACGTCACTGAGGGACTTTCCCATGCGTCAAAATTGTCCAACTTTTAATATGTTGTCTTCCACTTCATAAACTACTAGAAATAAGCATAAAACAAAAATTTGCAATTTTTTTGGGGTCAGGCAGTATATTGACCCGTCTATAGAACGGGCACTCGGTAGAGCGCATACCTTCGCCGCAGCTACTGTTCTGTACTTGGCATGGGAGTGTAGGGAACAGAACAGTGAACAGTTTGGTGCTGATTTCATGCAAATCGGATAAGAATTGACCGAGTTATGACAAAAAACGCACATTTTGCAAGGTCGTGACCCCCCTGACCTTTGACCCGATTGCTCCCAAAATCTAATCAAATGTGTCCCGTATAATAACCAATCATCCCACCAAATTTCATGCAATTCGGTTGAATACTTTTTGAGTTATGCGAATAACATACACACACACACACACACAGACATACAAATAAATACACAGCGATCAAAACATAACCTTCCGCTTTTGCGAAGGTAATAACTAGAACGGGCACTCGGTAGAGCGCATACCTTCGCCGCAGCTACTGTTCTGTACTTGGCATGGGAGTGTAGGGAACAGAACAGTGAACAGTTTGGTGCTGATTTCATGCAAATCGGATAAGAATTGACCGAGTTATGACAAAAAACGCACATTTTGCAAGGTCGTGACTCCCCTGACCTTTGACCCGATTGCTCCCAAAATCTAATCAAATGTGTCCCGTATAATAACCAATCATCCCACCAAATTTCATGCAATTCGGTTGAATACTTTTTGAGTTATGCGAATAACATACACACACACACACACACACAGACATACAAATAAATACACAGCGATCAAAACATAACCTTCCGCTTTTGCGAAGGTAAAAATGAAGAAATATCTCTGGGTAATTTCCTGAAACTCGGTGAAATTCGCTGAAATTCGCTGAAATTCGCTCGGTGTATCGGTGAAATATTTTATTTGGGCGGTGTAGAATTGCTTCGACCGAAATATCTCTTAGCAATTTCCCGTCTGTGTTTCATGTCCATGCACACGTGAAATGGAGTTTGTTTTTGCACACGTGAAATGAACATGTGAACCTTTACTTCCGGATAATAATGTTGAATGAAATAAAAACGAAGAAATATAGTGGGGTCACCCGTGGGACATTTCGACATATTGAGTTAGATGCTGCACATTCAAAACGGTTACTGGCAATTCATCAGATCCAGAAATGGTGTAATGAACACAATTTATTTATTTCACATAATATGTGACCCCTCACTCCTCTCCACCTGACACTCTCCTCTCTCCACCTGACACTCTCCTCTCTCCACCTGACACTCTCCTCTCTCCACCTGATACTCTCCTCTCTCCACCTAGCACTCCTCTCCTCTCCAATCCCTCACATTCCTCTCCTCTCCAATCCCTCACCTCTCCAATCCCTCACCTCTCCAATCCCTCACACTCCTCTCCTCTCCAATCCCTCACTCTCCTCTCCAATCGCTCCTCACTCGCCTCTCCAATCGCTCCTCACTCGCCTCTCCAATCGCTCCTCACTCGCCTCTCCAATCGCTCCTCACTCTCCTCTCCAATCGCTCCTCACTCGCCTCTCCAATCGCTCGTCACTCGCCTCTCCAATCGCTCCTCACTCGCCTCTCCAATCGCTCCTCACTCGCCCCTCCAATCGCTCCTCACTCGCCCCCCCCAATCGCTCCTCACTCGCCTCTCCAATCGCTCCTCACTCTCCTCTCCAATCGCTCCTCACTCGCCTCTCCAATCGCTCCTCACTCTCCTCTCCAATCGCTCCTCACTCGCCTCTCCAATCGCTCCTCACTCGCCTCTCCAATCGCTCCTCACTCGCCTCTCCAATCGGCTTTCCCCGTCTCGTTTCTCTCGTTTTTCTCCCGTCTCGTTCTTTTTCTTGCTCCAAATCGGCCCGTCTCGCCCGTCGGAATCGGAAATCGGGCCGTCTTGCTTTCTTGCTTGCGCGTAAATAAATTGTGTTCATTACACCATTTCTGGATCTGATGACTTGCCAGTAACCATTTTGTAAAAATGAATGTGCAGCATCTAACTCAATATGTCGAAATGTCACACACATCCATGCCCGTGGGATTCCCAAGGGTGACCCCGCAAGTTTGCATTGACGTTCGTCGACGCACTCGTTCGCCCGTCTCATTCGCTTTCTTGCTACATCCTGTTCAAGTCTGCATTCTTCATCGATCGTCTCATTCATTTTGGAAATAGAAGTTTACACGCAGCGCATGAATTGTCACTATCCTCAAGAGGAAGTGTCTCGTAATCATCAAATGATAAATGGCAAGTAAATTATATTGTGGAAAATTAAAGATTTCAAATAAACCTATTTAAAGTGTATGCGCACATAACTAATAAAAAAAACGAAGAAATATCTCTCGGTAATTTCATGAAACATATTTTACTTCCGGCTAATGTTGAATGAAATAAAAACGAAGAAATATATGTCGGCATCATTGTTGACGTTTTTGTGACGACTTTCATCAAACGAAAAAGTAATATATCATAACGGAAAAGCAAAAGCGAATTTTTAATATATATCGACACATTGCCGTCGGTGTCATTTTGGGCGGTGTATGATACACCATGACGCGTTTAAAAAATATATATCTCTGCATTTTCCCGCGTGTGTGGAATGTTTGTGGAAAATTAAAGATTTCAAATAAACCTATTTAAAGTGTATGCGCACATAACTAATAAAAAAAACGAAGAAATATCTCTCGGTAATTTCCTGAAACATATTTTACTTCCGGCTAATGTTGAATGAAATAAAAACGAAGAAATATATGTCGGCATCATTGTTGACGTTTTTGTGACGACTGTCATCAAACGAAAAAGCAAAAGCGAATTTTTTATATACGTATATTGACACGTTGCCGTCGGTGTCATGTTGGGCGGTGTATGGTACACCATGACGCGATTTAAAAATATATATCTCTGCATTTTCCCGCGTGTGTGGAATGTTCTCAATTATTGCTGACACCGAGTCTGAAACCATCGATAAAAATGAAATCATATGGTGAGTTAGATTGGAGATAAAGGCGTGAGAGAAACTCAATGGCCTTGAAGTAACAGGCGTTTGAGAATTCATTTCGTTCTATAAACGGCAACTTTCAACGGATTTTCTTCCCGTTTTTTTTCAACCGAGTCTAAAACTATGTTAGCGACTGTGAAAAATGAAATGATATATCGAATTTGATTTGAAATAAAACTGGGAGAGAGAGCAAGACACCACGGGCCTACAAAACAGGCCTCAAAGCTATGCGAGTTAATAAAATGGTGGATATTTGTTTATAATTATATGAAGCCACTCCCAGAATGGGTGGAGCTATGGGTGGAGCTACTCTGCAAACCGAGTAAGCCACACCCTGGACAGACACCCAACAGACAGACAGACAGAATCATCTACGGCTATTATAATATAGATATATATATATATATATATATATATATATATATATATATATATATATATATATATATATATATATATATATATATATATATATATATATATATATATATATATATATATATATATACATACATACATACATATATACAGTATATATACAGACTTGGCATTTAATATGGAATATTTTTTTTGTGGGGGTGAACTTACTTTTCAAGATATCGTAGAACCAAAAGTTCATTGGAATTATGTTGAAATTATTCTAGATTTTGTTAATGTGACCTTTAAAAGATATAAAAAAACACATTTGACATTTCGAAACTAATAAATTGATCCTTGAAAGTGATGTAAACTGATATCGAACTCAATTCATGGACAGTACTGTGTTAAACTTCTGTACGTTTTCCAGAAGTATCTCTTTATTTTGCACATTAGCCAAATTTGTTTTTAACAAAAACAAAAGTGAAATTACGACTGGGATTACGGACAGTAAAATTACAGTTCAGTACTTCGTGTAACCCCCAAGAGCATTCAGGAGAGCACGTACACGTGGAGGCATGCTGTTCACGAGATTTGCCAAGGTTTGGACAGGAATCGCTTGCCATGCAGTGACAATAGCCTGCTGCAATTCACGCACAAGGGTCGGCTGCTGGTCCAAGTGGTCGATTTGATGCGTTAATTTTGCCCACAAGTTCTCCATCGGATTCATATCCGGGGACATGGCAGGCCACTCCATATGCTCTACACCACGGTCAGCAAGAAAGTGTTGGATCATGCGAGCATGATGAGGCCGTGCATTGTCATCTTGGAAGACAAAGTTTCCTCGAAAGGCTGCACGAGCAAATGGAAGCAATGTTTCTTCCAGAATGGCCCTGTACTTG
The DNA here is from genome assembly GCF_964187855.1 of Myxine glutinosa. Taxonomy (NCBI): domain Eukaryota; kingdom Metazoa; phylum Chordata; class Myxini; order Myxiniformes; family Myxinidae; genus Myxine; species Myxine glutinosa. Next base: position 50,879,208 of record NC_136272.1, on the reverse strand, counting down.
AACTGGTTCAGGTTTCCATTCAGAACAACCAGGTCAGTTTTGCCCCCTGCATGAAAAGCAGCCCAAACGGTCACCCCACCACCTCCAGCTTGGACTCTGGGCACTATACAATCTTTGTTGTAGGCTTCATGCACTTGTCTGCGCACTCGGACGCGGCCATCTTGACGATAGACCAGAAATCTAGACTCGTCACTGAAGATCACGTGATTCCAGTGTCCTGGCTGCCATTGACGGTGCTCTCTGGCCCACTGCAATCGGCGCTGGTGGTGTTGTCTGGTCAGGCGTGGCTTTCTCAGGGGACGCCTGGCACGATAGCCTGCTTGAACCAGCCGTTGGTTGACTAGCCTTCTGGATACAGGCACATTTGTCAGTTGCTGCCACTCAGCCCTAAGCCGATTAGCTGACTTGGTACGGCCATTGCGGACTAAGAGGTGCAGCTGGCGATCATTCCTCCTTGTGGTTCTGTGGGGTCGTCCTGGCCTCGGTATTGGAGTAGGGACACCCCTCTGAGCATTTCGTTTCAGGATCTTTGACACCTGACCTTGAGTGATGCCATACTGCCGAGCAATAGCACGCTGTTTCATGACATAATTTCGTAAAGCCACCACTCCATGACAAACAGCATTGTCCAGTTGACGGACCATCTCCAGAGGAAGCGGCAATAACTTTTGGAGACGTGCAGCAGGTGTTTTCCACTAATACAGAACGCAACAACTCTTGTCTACTCGACTGTGAAGCCAATCATCAAATGCACCTGTCCGTACATTTTGCCATGCCACCTGTGATATAATCCTGTTGTTGACTTCTTGCTGCGACAGACAATCAATGACATTGTTCTTTTAACAAATAAATCACCAAAGTGTAAAAGAAACTCACCAGATTGATATACTGAGTTAAGAAAGTAAACCCAAGTCAAGAAAAAAAAAAAATTCCATATTAAATGCCAAATCTATATATATATATATGTATATATATACTAGCAGAAGTAACAGAAGCGCTGGCCCCCTCCCCCCTCCCCCCCCCTCCCCCCTCCCCCTCACCCCTCCACCCTCCCCCCTTCCCCCTCCCCCCCCCCTCCCCCTCCCCCTCCACCCTCCCTGCCGTTCCCCTCCCCTCCTCTTCCCCCTCCCCTCCTCCTCCCACTTAACACCAGGGGGGTTGACTCAGCCTGTCATCCTTCCGAGGTCGGCAAATTGAGTACCAGTTCACTGGTAATTCCCTGTGTGCCGCAAGAGGCGCCTAACAGGGTTGGCGGCACGAACCCGGAAGTCGGAACTCATTGTCGTCAAATAAATGTAGCATGTATGTTTCACTCTCTGTCACATGCCGTTGGTCCCATGTCAATCGGATGAAGTTGAAAAATTAACATTACGAAGTTTCTCTGGGATGTACTGATTCCGAATAATGAAGTTGAAAAATTAACGTTCCGAAATACGCTAATTACGCTAACAGAAGCGCTGGCGCTGCGAAGCCCAAGAGGGAGCGCTGCGCTCCTTCCCTTCGATTCCCTCCCTCTTCTGCTAGCGTTTCTGCGCTAATACGCTAATTTTAAAACCAGAAGTTTTTTAAAATTTAAGGTGTGCTGTTGTTGCTCTGAGACGTACTGATTCCGAATATGCCTTTGGTTTTTCTCTGCGATGAGTAGTTCTCGAGTTATAAGAGGACAAACAAACATACTGTTACAGACGCGGTTTTGGATGTTAGTTTACCGAGCGGTTTGGTATGACCGCGTCTGCACAGTTTACCCGATTATACTCGAACGTTGGCCGAGTCGCGCTACGCTAAATCAATTGAGGAAAGGACACAACGGCTGGGTTAAATGACATGACACCAGGGGTACAGTTCTCAAGACCTCCGGAGGAGGTTATAATATTTGTATGTGGAACGTTGAGATTACAAGGACAAGAGGTACAGCATAGGAAGGTAGGCACTTAGACACACTTATCTTAATCCCGACAGACCACAGATAAACGGGACAAGACTGACTCACACAGGGATTGATGGCAAGGAAGGGCAGGTAGTCGATGGACAGCACAAGGTGCACCTTGGCTCAGGGACAGGATAGCGCGGTTCAAAAGATGCAGGGAGGTATCGTCGCGCTGGAGGTGGCGTCTGGTTCTCTTCAAGCTGGGGGCGCATCTCTCGTTCCATACCCTCCGGACCAGCCATACACCTCACTCTTGGCCTCTCACGAACATCCGGGTCTATCTCGACCCCCAAGCTTATTAAATCACCTGGCGCATCATACGCACGACCATATTGGTCACCACTTACACCGGGTCCTCTTTCTCTTCGCTTCTCCTCCATCACCTGCGAATCCCTCATCCGGTTAATGAGCACATCATCACGATCCGAACACAGACTTTGGACCAATTCTTTTACCTCCTCTTTTATCTCTTTCTTATCCTCTCTCCGTCGCTTCTTAATTTCGCTCACCCCTTCTTCCACTTCTTCTAATTTCTGTTTCACCTCCTTCATCTCCTCGTGCGCCCCTTTAAGTTCTTCCTCTAACTCCACTTTATTTTTTTCTATGTGCTCCCGCACCTCCCGCTCTTTAACCTCCATCACCTCTACCACCTTGTTCATTTTCCTCGTCAAGTCCTCATGTACCGTCTGACACTCTTTTTTAATTACCCCTACGTCCTTTTTCATCTCCTTCTGCGTCGATTTTAACCCCTCTATTACCGCTGTGTTCTTCTTTACCTGTTCCCCCAACTCCTTTTGTCCCACTGTCAGTTGTTCTACTCCCAGCGTCAACTCCTCTATACCACCTTGCAATTTTACAGTCCCCTTTCTCACCTCCTTCTCCATGCGCTCCTTACAGTGCCTCACCTCCTCTGTGACCATCACAGGTGTGCTCTTACTCGCACACCCAACCACGTGCCTCACTACCAATTCCAGCGTGCATTCCCACTCACGCTCTACCATTCCAGGTGTACATCCTCGCTCACCTGTCACAACCAACTCACGCTCCTTGTCACTCTCACTACTCTCACCTCCATTCTTGACAGCGCACTCATCCCACTCCTGACACCAAATGTTGCAGACGCGGTCATACCAAACCGCTCGGTAAACTAACATCCAAAACCGCGTCTGTAACATTAAGGGGGGCCCCCCTAGAGCGGGTGGCCATGGATATCCTAGGCCCACTACCCCGCACCCGCCTAGGTAATAAGTACATCCTCGTTGTGATGGACTACTTCACCAAGTGGCCGGAGGCCTACGCCCTCCCCAACCAAGAAGCAGGGGTGGTAGCGCAGGCCTTCGTGGAAGGATTTGTGTGCCGGCATGGGATTCCACAAGAGTTGCACACCGACCAGGGACGAAATTTTGAGAGCAAATTGCTAAAAGATGTGTGCAGTCTCCTGTCAATTCGGAAAACCAGAACAACGCCTTTAAGACCTCAATCTGACGGGATGGTGGCAAGATTCAACCGAACTCTAATCCAACAACTGGCACTGTTCACCGCCACCCGTCAGGATGACTGGGACGAACATCTCCCTTATTTGCTCATGGCCTACCGAACCAGCCAGCACGGGGCCACCGCATGCAGTCCGGCGTTGCTTATGTATGGGCGGGAGTTGCGGGCTCCCGCCGACTTGCTATGCGGTCCCATTCCAGACACAGTGGTTAACCCGCTGAGGGAGGGGTACGCACGTCACCTAGAGGAAGGCATGGAGCTAGTCCATGCCTTCGCCCGCCGCCAACTCCATCTGGCGGGGGGAAAAGATGAAGCGCAGGTACGACGACCGGAGCCAGGGGAGTCAATATGCTCCGGGGATGAAGATTTGGTTCTTTAATCCCCGGAGACGGAAGGGAAGGTGCCCAAAACTCACCTCCCCCTGGCAAGGCCCAGGAGTCGTCCTGTCGCAAATCTGTGACGTGGTCATTAAGATCAAAATGGGGCCACGAGCCCTCCCTCGGATCGTCCACGCCGACCGGATAAGACCTTACACCGGCGAGCAGGCGCCCCCGTGGATTGCCTCGGCTTTAGATGCCGAGGCGGGACCCAGTACCTCTGAATAAGGGGGGGCTTATTAGTGCCAGAGGACTGGGGGATTGATAAGCGATAGGCCCGGTGGGTAAGGGTGGCATCCCTGCCACCCTTCCCATGGTGGGGGCAAATGCGCAAGAGTGTGCGCGAGAGAGGTGTGTAACGGACGGGTGCATGAGGAAAGAGTGCGCTGTCAAGAGTAAGGGTGAGTGCGCTGTCAAGAATGGAGGTGAGAGTAGTGAGAGTGACAAGGAGCGTGAGTTGGTTGTGACAGGTGAGCGAGGATGTACACCTGGAATGGTAGAGCGTGAGTGGGAATGCACGCTGGAATTGGTAATGAGGCACGTGGTTGGGTGTGCGAGTAAGAGCACACCTGTGATGGTCACAGAGGAGGTGAGGCACTGTAAGGAGCGCATGGAGAAGGAGGTGAGAAAGGGGACTGTAAAATTGCAAGGTGGTATAGAGGAGTTGACGCTGGGAGTAGAACAACTGACAGTGGGACAAAAGGAGTTGGGGGAACAGGTAAAGAAGAACACAGCGGTAATAGAGGGGTTAAAATCGACGCAGAAGGAGATGAAAAAGGACGTAGGGGTAATTAAAAAAGAGTGTCAGACGGTACATGAGGACTTGACGAGGAAAATGAACAAGGTGGTAGAGGTGATGGAGGTTAAAGAGCGGGAGGTGCGGGAGCACATAGAAAAAAATAAAGTGGAGTTAGAGGAAGAACTTAAAGGGGCGCACGAGGAGATGAAGGAGGTGAAACAGAAATTAGAAGAAGTGGAGGAAGGGGTGAGCGAAATTAAGAAGCGACGGAGAGAGGATAAGAAAGAGATAAAAGAGGAGGTAAAAGAATTGGTCCAAAGTCTGTGTTCGGATCGTGATGATGTGCTCATTAACCGGATGAGGGATTCGCAGGTGATGGAGGAGAAGCAAAGAGAAAGAGGACCCGGTGTAAGTGGTGACCAATATGGTCGTGCGTATGATGCGCCAGGTGATTTAATAAGCTTGGGGGTCGAGATAGACCCGGATGTTCGTGAGAGGCCAAGAGTGAGGTGTATGGCTGGTCCGGAGGGTATGGAACGAGAGATGCGCCCCCAGCTTGAAGAGAACCAGACGCCACCTCCAGCGCGACGATACCTCCCTGCATCTTTTGAACCGCGCTATGCTGTCCCTGAGCCAAGGTGCACCTTGTGCTGTCCATCGACTACCTGCCCTTCCTTGCCATCAATCCGTGTGTGAGTCAGTCTTGTCCCGTTTATCTGTGGTCTGTCGGGATTAAGATAAGTGTGTCTAAGTGCCTACCTTCCTATGCTGTACCTCTTGTCCTTGTAATCTCAACGTTCCGCATACAAATATTATAACCTCCTCCGGAGGTCTTGAGAACTGTACCCCTGGTGTCGTGTCATTTAACCCAGCCGTTGTGTCCTTTCCTCAATTGATTTAGCGTAGCGCGACTCGGCCAACGTTCGAGTATAATCGGGTAAACTGTGCAGACGCGGTCATACCAAACCGCTCGGTAAACTAACATCCAAAACCGCGTCTGTAACAATACTTTACTGCTTTAGATATATATATATATATATATATATATATATTGTTACAGACGCGGTTTTAGATGTTATTTTACCGAGCGGTGGTGTATTACCGCGTCCGAACAGTTACTCCCCGATTAGAACCCGATCCCGCCCGATTCCACTCGAACGTTGGCCGAATCGCGCTACGCTAAATCAATGAAGGAAAGGACACAACGGCTGGGATAAATGAAACGACACAAGGGGGTACAGTTCTCAAGACCTCCGGAGGAGGATATAATTGGTGATGCAGAAAAGGGGTAGATTACAAGGTAAGAGGTAAAGCACAGAAAAGATGGGCACTTAGACACAGTCTTATCTATCCCCGACAGACCACAGACAAACGGAACAAGACTGACTTACACGGGGATTGATGGCAGGGAAGGACAGGCAGTCGATAGCACAAGGTGCACCTTGGCTCAGGGGCAGAATCAAACACGGTCCGGTCCAGAGATGCGGGGAGGTATTGCAGCGCTCGGAGGTGGCGTCTTCTCTCTCCAAGCTGAGGGCACATCTGACGTCACCTCCCTCTTCCTGCGCATGCTCAGCGGGGAGTGACATGCCCTCGGCTCGATGGCCCCGCCCCAGATGGGATCGGTCCGCCGCTTCTATTGGGTGCGGGGGGTTACCGGGCTCCGCCCTTGACGAGGAGCTGACAGCGAGCCCCTGCGTGGTAACCCCGTCGGAGCACATGTTCAATGGCGGCTAACCAAGCTGGAGTGAGGACGCACACTCCCCGCGCCGCCGCCGCTGTTGTTGTTGTTGTTGTTGTTGTACCATGAGGAAGAGCTGCGGGGAGGTATTGGGAGGTCCTAAACTTTCTAACGGTGCCATACAATCACATTCTGGTGCAACGAAGAGTCAGAATTAATGGAAACGAGTCCTTAACTGACATAGACTAAGAATAACTAGCAAGATGTCCTATAGTTGTCTACGTGAGATGCGGTGGACCTGGATGCGACATTTAATGGGGGACATAGGGGGAGGTCGGGTCTACAGAGTGTTGTTTACAGACAATGGGACTAGGGAATGGGGGATTGGGGATAGTTGGGAAGTATTGGGGAAATAGGGGAATATTTACAAGCGGATATGGATGGAGGCCAATCTCATATCCGCAACATTGCACCCTTCTCTACCTCGGGGCGTCCCGACCCGATAAATTTTTACTTACTTTAGTGTGGCACTCAGATGTAGTTCCCTCCACTATTAACTCAACCCTGAGTGCGACAGTTTTACAGATGTTCACAAATGAGTAAATATGTCCCCCTGCGACGTTGCACCCTTCTCCTCACAGAAACACACCCACAGGATAACCGAATCGCGGAAACAATCCTCAAACTAAACATACAGCCGGTAGAGAGCATCATTTATACAAGACTACACTGATATTTACACTACGATCCAGGACCTGTTTTTGGAGGAACACATGCAGATGTTATGCATAGAGAGAGCACGCATGCCAGCATCGATACACCAACCCACGAGTGCCCTGTGGCCCTACGGCCTTTAATAATGTGCAGAGCACCCCATCCAAGCACCAAAAGCACCACCCCATACACACAGTCAGCACCATCCGGTGCACCAATAAAGTGTTCATAGTCACCGGTGGTGTCGCAGCCGGCCGATGTTCTGCGGCTGGTCTTGCCTTCCTGAAGTGCACTTGGCCTTCTGGCTTCTTTCAAAAATAAAGAAAGGCGCCAACCGCGTCCATTTCTAAATTGTGGCCGTCAGGGGGGCCAACTATAAGTGGTTCACCTGTATGGCATAGGTGCCACGTTGACCCATAGGTCCATCAACGGGTGGTGCTTGCCCGCAAAAGAACTGCGGTCCATGGTGGGCGGCCACAAAAATTGCGGTCCATATGGTGTATCGATCCAGGCAGCAAGCAGCGAAAGTACAGGCCCACAACTGCGGAGCCAGCACCTCTCTCTCCTCTCTCTCTGCCCCAAAGCCAGATCCTCGGAGGTGGGAGACAAAAGCAGACAATTGAGTAAGGTTGTAAGGGCGCAAAAGTGCACGCAATACAAGGTAATGCACACTGGGGGCACATGGGAACCAGGTGGGACAGGTACGTTCCTACCGTACGCCCCCCCCCCCAACCAGGTAACCTACATTGCCCCTCCCTTACCCCTTACTGTATCCACAAAACACAACACTACCCATAAACATCTACTTTACAAATCAACAAACGTCCCTACTGTCTTCCCCGTTCCTCCCATAAACCAAATTCGTCTTCTCTCCCTCCTAACCAATCAAATTTGCCATTTCCAACTCCCATCAAAATTTGCCATCACCAATTCATCATCAGTCCCTCCTAAGGAGGGAGAGATGGAATCACCCCAATGTCTCATCCACGTCGTGATGCGTCTCACAAATCCAACAGCAATTCTCATTTCCTGCAACACAAAACAAAGGAACACAGGTGTGGAGTCATCATCACCACAGGTAAGTGGCTGCGTATGGTGCGACAGGTTCATCAATCCTAACTTTTTCCTAAATGACTTTAACAACTTTACATTACCCAGGGTCTTTCCCTGCCAATCCATTGGCCAACTTACACTATGGGTTCTAAAAACCAATTCCCATTGACCAAAATGTGGTGCTTCTCAATTTGGGGTCTCACTCCCCCGATTCAACACTCGGTGCTCTCGCACAATTTCTGGGCTGTGATGTGTAGCTCTCCCAGCAGGTCTACCCACCTGCACACCTCCACCACTGTAGTTGCCACCCGAGCTTACCTGCTCCTCACCCTAACCTAACTAACTGGGGAAGGCCCTCTCGCACTCTCACCCCCTCAGTGCCCTCTCTGGCACGGGCTGCCCGATCCACACCCGGGATCCTCAGGCACCCACTGACACTAACGGCTCCCAGAGCCCACCTGCGGCCTCACCTGGCCGACATCCTCACAGTGGTGGAGTGCCCAAACCAACTACACACACTAACAGGCTACACGCCCAGCCATTTCCACAACACTAATGCACCCATCCACAATACCATTCTGCAACCGCACCACAAATGCCAATATCCAACCACAATTTACCTATACCCTCTACCTAACACTTACACTACCCGCCCCGGGTACTCGTGAAAGGGGTCCACTCTTCCCCCATCCACACCTTCGCACCATGCACACCACTCCGTACCACTTACTCCAACTCTCTCCACACCACTCATTCCAATACTCCATGTATTCCACACACCTGTACTTGCACACCTGTGCTCTCACACCTGGTGCCACCTGCACCCTTCTCTCCCCAAGCGCATTCGCGCTGATCCACAACACTCACTACTCCCTCACTGCTCCACACACCTGTCCAGTTCTCACACAGCATCATCTCATCTAACTACTCCCCTCTGAAACTTGCGCTTCCCAGTCGTCCCTTTAAACTATTGCGCTCCCTCGTCATTATCATCCCCTCTAATCTACCTGCATCCCCACTACAGGTATCAGTCACTATCTAAACCTTAACGTTACCTACTGTCATCTTCGCTAGATCCCTACACACAATATAGCCTAACCCACCCGGGCTAGTTTTCACTGCCATACCCCCCATAAGCTATAGCTCCTTTGCCCCCACGTTTGTGAGGTATGACAGATTTGCCATCCCACCACATCGGGCATCTCCCACTACCAATTTTGCACATCAAATTTCAACAAATCAAAAATTTGCCAATCACTACTCATCATCTGCCAATCATTACTGCCAATCCTTTGCCAATCATCAAATTTTGTTTTTTTTTCTAATTTTGGGTCCAAAACACTAACCTCATCACTCAGTCTACTCACTAATGCCTCTCGGTGCGCCAATTCCTGTTCAAAGCCCGGCTTCGTAAAGCCGAGCAACGAATGCGGGTTGTTTGGTGCCAGCGGCTGGATACGTCCCGCATTCGGTGCAGGGAAGGAGGTTTACCCGGGCCGAGATCCCACGCACCATCTCGGCACGGAGCCATCCCATGGCCCGATCTCGACCTGCCGGAATGCCTCAACAAAAAGTGGTCGCCATGACGACCCTTCCTATCGGGCTGCCCGCTCCGCCTAGTGGAGCACGGACGCGGCCGTTCAAAGCGAGGCCCAGCGTGGATCGCGTACGGCGGTTCTTTCGAAACCGCCGTGGTTCGGATCCCCGCTGGTCCTCGCGGCACGCGAAGCTGCCCGACGCGCACCGAGGGCCCGATTCAGCTATAAGTCGTTCTAACCTCTAACCCGGTTACCGTCGATGCCTCACCTGGATGCTTACAAGCATACGCTACCCCTTTCTTGCTCATACCTCCAGCTGTTCCCATGCTCCTCGTACCTTTCCTTACACACCCAGGTACACTCATTCCACTCACAGCCTTGGTCACACACCTGACCACCGAACACATTGGCACACATTCGTCGCTCGCACACCTCACCAACACACCTCTTCGCGCCCCTTCCTCGGTCACCTCCTCTGTGACCAGCACAGGTGTGCTCTCACTCGCACACCCAACCACGTGCCTCACGACCAACTCAAGTGTGCATTCCCACACACGCTCTACCATTGCAGGTGTGCATCCTTCCATTCCAGGTGTACATCCTCGCTCACCTGTCACAACCAACTCACGCTCCGTGCCACTATCACTACTCTCACCTCCACTCTTGACAACGCACTCACCCTTACTCTCGACAGCGCACTCTTTCCTCATGCACCCGTCCGTTACACACCTTTCTCGCACACACTCTTGCGCACACTCTCCCGTCACACCCTCTGTAACACTCACCACAGGCATGCATTCTCCCTTTACACCCTCCGTAACACTCCTCACTACGCGCTTCCATGTGCTCCCTCGCACACGCGCTACGACCGACTCACTCTCGACAGCACCCTCACTCCTTGGCACGCACTTTTTCCTCACACACCCCAGAGTCGGACTTTCTCGCACACCTCCTTTTTCGCACACCAGACCTGTCGCACACTTCACCAACGGCCTCTCACGAACACCCGGGTCCATCTCGACCCCCAAGCTTCTTAAATCACCTGGCGCATCATACGCACGACCATATTGGTCACCACTTACACCGGGTCCTCTTTCTCTTCGCTTCTCCTCCATCACCTGCGAATCCCTCATCCGGTTAATGAGCACATCATCACGATCCGAACACAGACTTTGGACCAATTCTTTTACTTCCTCTTTTATCTCTTTCTTATCCCCTCTCCGTCGCTTCTTAATTTCGCTCACCCCTTCTTCCACTTCTTCTAATTGCTGCTTCACCTCTTTTATTTCCCGGTACGTCTCCTCAAGCTCGTCCTCTAAGGCTACCTTGACCGTTTCCATGTGCGTCCTCACCTGCCGGTCCTTCGTCTCCATTACCTCTGTCACCTCGTCCAACCTCGTTGTCAGTCCCTCACGTACCATCTGACATTCCCTCTTCGTCGCTATCAAGTCGTCTTTTAGTTCTTTCTGTGTCGCTTTTAACCCTCCTAGTACCGCAGTGTTCCTTTGTACCTGCTCCACTAACTCCGTCTGTCCCACCGTCAGCTGTTCCACCTCCTGCGTCAGGTCCTCTATGCCCCCTTGTAACTTTACAGTCCCCTTTCTCACCTCCTTCTCCATGCGCTCCTTACAGTGCCTCACCTCCTCGCGCACTCCTCCGACCTCCTCACTCACACCTCTTCTGATCTCTTCTCCCATCACTTGCATCTCCTGCCCAGATGCCACCCTCATCTGCTCCATTTCCTCCCTGTGAGCATCCAATTTAGTTTCTACCCCCATTCTGACCCCCTCTATCTGCTGCCCCATTTGTTTAACTTCCCTTTCCGCTTGGTCCCTCATGTCCCTCAATTTGCCTTCCATACTGTTTTCTAACCCCTCTAACCCCTTTTTCATCCCTTCCATTTGATTCTCCTGAACGGCCATTCTGTTTTCTACCCCCATTAACCCCTCCTGTATTTCCCCTAATCTATTGTCTAATCCCTCTATTCTACTCCCTAACCCTCCGATCTGGGCCCCCATGTCCTCCCTCAATTTCTCGCTATTGGACCCCATCCTTTGTTCTCACCGTTGGCTATTGGCCCCCATGTCCTCCCTCAATTTCTCGCTATTGGACCCCATTTGGCCCTCCAATCGCTCACCCTGAGCATCCATCCGGTTCCCCATTACCCCCATTTGGCCCTCCAATCGCTCACCCAATCGCTCACTATCAGCCCTCATTTGCTCACTATTAGCCCTCATATCGTCCTTCTGCAGGTTGAGGGACGCCTGCATTTGCGCCATAAATTGCTCCATGAGGGCCTGCATTTGGGCCATCCCTCCCACTTGTGCAGCGGGTGCGGCCGCCGCAGCCATGTGCGAGGCGCCATTTTGCGAACCTGCCGCCCTCACTGCTTCGCTCTCCTCTTGTCCCTCAATTTGGTCCTGGATCGACCCTGCCTCACTCTCCTCTACCGGAACCCAGCCGTCTTGATCCGCCATAGCGCGACTTCCAAAATTCGGGTTTTTATTTTTGTAAAACAAAATCAAATTTCGCCATTAATAATTTCGAGCGCGTGAAGCGCGCTTCGGGTCCAATCCCACTTCCTGACACCAATTGTTACAGACGCGGTTTTAGATGTTATTTTACCGAGTGGTGGTGTATTACCGCGTCCGAACAGTTACTCCCCGATTAGAACCCGATCCCGCCCGATTCCACTCGAACGTTGGCCGAATCGCGCTACGCTAAATCAATGAAGGAAAGGACACAACGGCTGGGATAAATGAAACGACACAAGGGGGTACAGTTCTCAAGACCTCCGGAGGAGGATATAATTGGTGATGCAGAAAAGGGGTAGATTACAAGGTAAGAGGTAAAGCACAGAAAAGATGGGCACTTAGACACAGTCTTATCTATCCCTGACAGACCACAGACAAACGGAACAAGACTGACTTACACGGGGATTGATGGCAGGGAAGGACAGGCAGTCGATAGCACAAGGTGCACCTTGGCTCAGGGGCAGAATCAAACACGGTCCGGTCCAGAGATGCGGGGAGGTATTGCAGCGCTCGGAGGTGGCGTCTTCTCTCTCCAAGCTGAGGGCACATCTGACGTCACCTCCCTCTTCCTGCGCATGCTCAGCGGGGAGTGACACGCCCTCGGCTCGTTGGCCCCGCCCCAGATGGGATCGGTCCGCCGCTTCTATTGGGTGCGGGGGGTTACCGGGCTCCGCCCTTGACGAGGAGCTGACAGCGAGCCCCTGCGTGGTAACCCCCATCGGAGCACATGTTCAATGGCGGCTAACCAAGCCGGAGTGAGGACGCACACTCCCCGCGCCGCCGCCGCTGTTGTTGTTGTTGTTGTTGTTGTACCATGAGGAAGAGCTGCGGGGAGGTATTGGGAGGTCCTAAACTTTCTAACGGTGCCATACAATCACATTCTGGTGCAACGAAGAGTCAGAATTAATGGAAACGAGTCCTTAACTGACATAGACTAAGAATAACTAGCAAGATGTCCTATAGTTGTCTACGTGAGATGCGGTGGACCTGGATGCGACATTTAATGGGGGAAATAGGGGGAGGTCGGGTCTACAGAGTGTTGTTTACAGAAAATGGGACTAGGGAATGGGGGATTGGGGATAGTTGGGAAGTATTGGGGAAATAGGGGAATATTTACAAGCGGATATGGATGGAGGCCAATCTCATATCCGCAACATTGCACCCTTCTCTACCTCGGGGCGGCCCGACCCGATAAATTTTTACTTACTTTAGTGTGGCACTCAGATGTAGTTCCCTCCACTATTAACTCAACCCTGAGTGCGACAGTTTTACAGATGTTCACAAATGAGTAAATATGTCCCCCTGCGACGTTGCACCCTTCTCCTCACAGAAACACACCCACAGGATAACCGAATCGCGGAAAGAATCCTCAAACTAAACATACAGCCGGTAGGGAGCATCATTTATACAAGACTACACTGATATTTACACTACGATCCAGGACCTGTTTTTGGAGGAACACATGCAGATGTTATGCATAGAGAGAGCACGCATGCCAGCATCGATACACCAACCCACGAGTGCCCTGTGGCCCTACGGCCTTTAATAATGTGCAGAGCACCCCATCCAAGCACCAAAAGCACCACCCCATACACACAGTCAGCACCATCCGGTGCACCAATAAAGTGTTCATAGTCACCGGTGGTGTCGCAGCCGGCCGATGTTCTGCGGCTGGTCTTGCCTTCCTGAAGTGCACTTGGCCTTCTGGCTTCTTTCAAAAATAAAGAAAGGCGCCAACCGCGTCCATTTCTAAATTGTGGCCGTCAGGGGGGCCAACTATAAGTGGTTCACCTGTATGGCATAGGTGCCACGTTGACCCATAGGTCCATCAACGGGTGGTGCTTGCCCGCAAAAGAACTGCGGTCCATGGTGGGCGGCCACAAAAATTGCGGTCCATATGGTGTATCGATCCAGGCAGCAAGCAGCGAAAGTACAGGCCCACAACTGCGGAGCCAGCACCTCTCTCTCCTCTCTCTCTGCCCCAAAGCCAGATCCTCGGAGGTGGGAGACAAAAGAAGACAATTGAGTAAGGTTGTAAGGGCGCAAAAGTGCACGCAATACAAGGTAATGCACACTGGGGGCACATGGGAACCAGGTGGGACAGGTACGTTCCTACCGTACGCCCCCCCCCCACCAGGTAACCTACATTGCCCCTCCCTTACCCCTTACTGTATCCACAAAACACAACACTACCCATAAACATCTACTTTACAAATCAACAAACGTCCCTACTGTCTTCCCCGTTCCTCCCATAAACCAAATTCGTCTTCTCTCCCTCCTAACCAATCAAATTTGCCATTTCCAACTCCCATCAAAATTTGCCATCACCAATTCATCATCAGTCCCTCCTAAGGAGGGAGAGATGGAATCACCCCAATGTCTCATCCACGTCGTGATGCGTCTCACAAATCCAACAGCAATTCTCATTTCCTGCAACACAAAACAAAGGAACACAGGTGTGGAGTCATCATCACCACAGGTAAGTGGCTGCGTATGGTGCGACAGGTTCATCAATCCTAACTATTTCCTAAATGACTTTAACAACTTTACATTACCCAGGGTCTTTCCCTGCCAATCCATTGGCCAACTTACACTATGGGTTCTAAAAACCAATTCCCATTGACCAAAATGTGGTGCTTCTCAATTTGGGGTCTCACTCCCCCGATTCAACACTCGGTGCTCTCGCACAATTTCTGGGCTGTGATGTGTAGCTCTCCCAGCAGGTCTACCCACCTGCACACCTCCACCACTGTAGTTGCCACCCGAGCTTACCTGCTCCTCACCCTAACCTAACTAACTGGGGAAGGCCCTCTCGCACTCTCACCCCCTCAGTGCCCTCTCTGGCACGGGCTGCCCGATCCACACCCGGGATCCTCAGGCACCCACTGACACTAACGGCTCCCAGAGCCCACCTGCGGCCTCACCTGGCCGACATCCTCACAGTGGTGGAGTGCCCAAACCAACTACACACACTAACAGGCTACACGCCCAGCCATTTCCACAACACTAATGCACCCATCCACAATACCATTCTGCAACCGCACCACAAATGCCAACATCCAACCACAATTTACCTATACCCTCTACCTAACACTTACACTACCCGCCCCGGGTACTCGTGAAAGGGGTCCACTCTTCCCCCATCCACACCATCGCACCATGCACACCACTCCGTACCACTTACTCCAACTCTCTCCACACCACTCATTCCAATACTCCATGTATTCCACACACCTGTACTTGCACACCTGTGCTCTCACACCTGGTGCCACCTGCACCCTTCTCTCCCCAAGCGCATTCGCGCTGATCCACAACACTCACTACTCCCTCACTGCTCCACACACCTGTCCAGTTCTCACACAGCATCATCTCATCTAACTACTCCCCTCTGAAACTTGCGCTTCCCAGTCGTCCCTTTAAACTATTGCGCTCCCTCGTCATTATCATCCCCTCTAATCTACCTGCGTCCCCACTACAAGTATCAGTCACTATCTAAACCTTAACGTTACCTACTGTCATCTTCGCTAGATCCCTACACACAATATATCCTTACCCACCCGGGCTAGTTTTCACTGCCATACCCCCCATAAGCTATAGCTCCTTTGCCCCCACGTTTGTGAGGGATGACAGAGTTGCCATCCCACCACATCGGGCATCTCCCACTACCAATTTTGCACATCAAATTTCAACAAATCAAAAATTTGCCAATCACTACTCATCATCTGCCAATCATTACTGCCAATCCTTTGCCAATCATCAAATTTTGTTTTTTTTTCTAATTTTGGGTCCAAAACACTAACCTCATCACTCAGTCTACTCACTAATGCCTCTCGGTGCGCCAATTCCTGTTCAAAGCCCGGCTTCGTAAAGCCGAGCAACGAATGCGGGTTGTTTGGTGCCAGCGGCTGGATACGTCCCGCATTCGGTGCAGGGAAGGAGGTTTACCCGGGCCGAGATCCCACGCACCATCTCGGCACGGAGCCATCCCATGGCCCGATCTCGACCTGCCGGAATGCCTCAACAAAAAGTGGTCGCCATGACGACCCTTCCTATCGGGCTGCCCGCTCCGCCTAGTGGAGCACGGACGCGGCCGTTCAAAGCGAGGCCCAGCGTGGTTCGCGTACGGCGGTTCTTTCGAAACCGCCGTGGTTCGGATCCCCGCTGGTCCTCGCGGCACGCGAAGCTGCCCGACGCGCACCGAGGGCCCGATTCGGCTATAAGTCGTTCTAACCTCTAACCCGGTTACCGTCGATGCCTCACCTGGATGCTTACAAGCATACGCTACCCCTTTCTTGCTCATACCTCCAGCTGTTCCCATGTTCCTCGTACCTTTCCTTACACACCCAGGTACACTCATTCCACTCACAGCCTTGGTCACACACCTGACCACCGAACACATTGGCACACATTCGTCGCTCGCACACCTCACCAACACACCTCTTCGCGCCCCTTCCTCGGTCACCTCCTCTGTGACCAGCACAGGTGTGCTCTCACTCGCACACCCAACCACGTGCCTCACGACCAACTCAAGTGTGCATTCCCACACACGCTCTACCATTGCAGGTGTGCATCCTTCCATGCCAGGTGTACATCCTCGCTCACCTGTCACAACCAACTCACGCTCCGTGCCACTCTCACTACTCTCACCTCCACTCTTGACAACGCACTCACCCTTACTCTCGACAGCGCACTCTTTCCTCATGCACCCGTCCGTTACACACCTTTCTCGCACACACTCTTGTGCACACTCTCCCGTCACACCCTCTGTAACACTCACCACAGGCGTGCATTCTCCCTTTACACCCTCCGTAACACTCCTCACTACGCGCTTCCATGTGCTCCCTCGCACACGCGCTACGACCGACTCACTCTCGACAGCACCCTCACTCCTTGGCACGCACTTTTTCCTCACACACCCCAGAGTCGGACTTTCTCGCACACCTCCTTTTTCGCACACCAGACCTGTCGCACACTTCACCAACGGCCTCTCACGAACACCCGGGTCCATCTCGACCCCCAAGCTTCTTAAATCACCTGGCGCATCATACGCACGACCATATTGGTCACCACTTACACCGGGTCCTCTTTCTCTTCGCTTCTCCTCCATCACCTGCGAATCCCTCATCCGGTTAATGAGCACATCATCACGATCCGAACACAGACTTTGGACCAATTCTTTTACTTCCTCTTTTATCTCTTTCTTATCCCCTCTCCGTCGCTTCTTAATTTCGCTCACCCCTTCTTCCACTTCTTCTAATTTCTGCTTCACCTCTTTTATTTCCCGGTACGTCTCCTCAAGCTCGTCCTCTAAGGCTACCTTGACCATTTCCATGTGCGTCCTCACCTGCCGGTCCTTCGTCTCCATTACCTCTGTCACCTCGTCCAACCTCGTTGTCAGTCCCTCACGTACCATCTGACATTCCCTCTTCGTCGCTATCAAGTCGTCTTTTAGTTCTTTCTGTGTCGCTTTTAACCCTCCTAGTACCGCAGTGTTCCTTTGTACCTGCTCCACTAACTCCGTCTGTCCCACCGTCAGCTGTTCCACCTCCTGCGTCAGGTCCTCTATGCCCCCTTGTAACTTTACAGTCCCCTTTCTCACCTCCTTCTCCATGCGCTCCTTACAGTGCCTCACCTCCTCGCGCACTCCTCCGACCTCCTCACTCACACCTCTTCTGATCTCTTCTCCCATCACTTGCATCTCCTGCCCAGATGCCACCCTCATCTGCTCCATTTCCTCCCTGTGAGCATCCAATTTAGTTTCTACCCCCATTCTGACCCCCTCTATCTGCTGCCCCATTTGTTTAACTTCCCTTTCCGCTTGGTCCCTCATGTCCCTCAATTTGCCTTCCATACTGTTTTCTAACCCCTCTAACCCCTTTTTCATCCCTTCCATTTGATTCTCCTGAACGGCCATTCTGTTTTCTACCCCCATTAACCCCTCCTGTATTTCCCCTAATCTATTGTCTAATCCCTCTATTCTACTCCCTAACCCTCCGATCTGGGCCCCCATGTCCTCCCTCAATTTCTCGCTATTGGACCCCATCCTTTGTTCTCACCGTTGGCTATTGGCCCCCATGTCCTCCCTCAATTTCTCACTATTGGACCCCATTTGGCCCTCCAATCGCTCACCCTGAGCATCCATCCGGTTCCCCATTACCCCCATTTGGCCCTCCAATCGCTCACCCAATCGCTCACTATCAG
>NC_136272.1:50823450-50855950 GCF_964187855.1 Myxine glutinosa | reverse complement strand
ACGTTTGTGGACAGAAGGACAGACAGAAGCGAAGCAATTGCTGAACCGCGCTTTTTGCTTCGCATCATATGGCTCAGTGATGCTGCAAATTGTACACAATGCTGGGGCCATTTGAGAAGGTGTAAAATTGGTGGAAAGGCGAAGACTTTCATGGAATTTGATCCGGGGAATGCACCGTCATGCTGGAAAGCATTCAAGGCCCAGGAATACTCTGAGAGAAAGATAATGTTTGCTGTAAAGGTAAACACACTACAGTAGACTACACTGCCTCCTCTCTCTCGGTCTCTAACCATAACAACATGTGCGACCGCAGCTCTCCCAGGTTCCATTTGCACTCCAGCTGTGCTGGGTTCCGTGGGAATGTCGAAAGCTCCACTATTGATGAACCCTCGAGACTTGTCAAACACTTCGGCAAGCGAACTTGTACGTCCTGCTGCTTCCGTGTTTCCCATTCTGTGTATATATTGTTGCGGATATGGGATTTGCATCCATCCATATCCGCTTGTAAATATTCCCCTATTTCCTCAATACTTCCCAACTATCCCCAATCCCCCATTCCCTAGTCCCGTTTTCTGTAAACAACACTCTGTAGACCCGACCTCCCCCTATTTCCCCCATTAAATGTCGTGCCCAGGTTCACCGCATCTCATGTAAGACAACTATAGGACATCTTGCTAGTTATTCTTAGTCTGTGTCAGTTAAGGACTCGTTTCCATTAATTCTGACCCTTCGTTGCACCAGAATGTGATTGTATGGCACCGTTAGGAAGTTTAGGACCTCCCAATACCTCCCCGCAGCTCTTCCTCACGGTTCAGCAACAACAACAACAACAACGGCAGCGGCGTGCACAGGGAGTGCGCGTCCTCACTCCGGCTTGGTTGGTAGGGGGTGTTGGGAGGGCACGAAGCCTTCCCAACGAGCCGCCATCGAACATGTGCTCGACGGGGTTACCAAATAGGGGCTCCCTGTCAGCTCCTCGTCAAGGGCGGAGCCCGGTAACCCCCGCACCCAATGGAAGCGGCGGACCGGCCCCAGGGGGGCAGAGCCAACCAGCCGAGGGCGTGTCACTCCCCGCTGAGCATGCGCAGGAAGAGGGAGGTGACGTCAGATGCGCGCTGAGCTTGGAGCAAGCAAGACGTACCCTCCGAGCGCTGTGAGGCCTCCCCGCATCTTCTGGACTGGACCGTGCTTTATCCTGTCCCCGAGCCAAGGTGCACCTTGTGCCATCGAACTACCTGTCCCTTCCTGCCATCAATCCCTGTGTAAGTCCGCCTTGTTCCGTTTGTCTGTGGTCTGTCTGGGCTAAGATAAGACGGTAATTAAGTGCCCATCTCTTCTGTGTCTTTTACCTCACTCTGCCGTGTAATCTACCCCCTTTTCTCCACCACTGTAATTATACCCTCCTCCGGAGGTCTTGAGAACTGTACCCCTTGCGTCGTTTCCTCTTTCCCAGTCGTCGCGTCCTTTCCATCATTGATTTGGCATAGCGCGATTTGGTCAACGTCTGGGTGGAATCGGGGTCTAGTCGGGGAATAACTGTTCGGTCGCGGCAATACCACCGCTCGGTAAATAACATCTAAACCGCGTCCGTAACAATATATATATATATATATATATATATATATATATATATATATATATATATATATATATATATATATATATGTGTGTGCGCGTGTGTGCAATAGGGTGGTCCAAAAATGCAAAAAAAGCACTTTTTTATCTGGATTTTGATGCTCTGTTGGATTATTGTTAGAAATGGTCTAAATCATTCACCCAAAAAATATTTTGCATCTGAGTCGTCTATAAACTCATGCACACTCAACATATACATTTGTCATTTCGGTCAATTTTAATGAAAATCGTCCATGTTGAGAGGCTTACAAAGACTTTAGAAATATTTTTTTCCTAAATAATGTCATTGATGGTACATACCCCTGTGAAGTCCTCATGGTCGAAACATGAGTCAGACATGTATGAACATGTTTCAAACATGTTTCAAGCATTGTCAAACATGTTTCGACCATGATGATTTCACACTCACAGGCGCAAGCGCATGCAAAAAGTCATGAACCACAAAATGGCATGAACCACAATAGTGCATGTACATTTTCCACCTAGGTTGCTATTGGATTGTTCTCATTTAGCCAAATTTGGTGAAAAACGCCATATTTCAATTGAAGTGTGTATGAGTTTCTAGATGGAATTGAGCGAAAATATTTGGTGGGTGAATGTTTTAGACCATTTCTAACAATAATCCAGTGGAGCATCAAAATCGGAGAGATCGATGTTTTTTGGACCACCCTAGTGTGCAAGCACTTGCAATCAATACGTGTGTGTGCGATCAGACTCAGTGCAGTAAGGGTTTGAGCATTCCTTCTGTACAAGGAAAGCATTCCCATTCTGCAAATCCTTGACATTTCCAAACACCTGCTCAATCACCTTTGCCAATTTTATGCGGCTAACCATCGAATTCCTTTGCCTCTATCAATGGAGTTTACAATTGCAGCATAATTACCAACTTATCTGTTTTCCCATGGACTGTGTGAGAAGACATGGAAGCAACAGAACACAGATTCTCATTTGTCATACTTTCATCATGCTCTCCGGGAACGGGAAGCACACCTTCGGCATGGGAAACACCCTCATTCCCATTGGAATCATTCTCTGGAAGGTCGGAGACATCTTCCATTCCGAGCCATCTTCTGATATTCTGACAACCCAGGAGTCCTTGCCAACCCGTATTCGATTCTCCTATTAAG
Source organism: Myxine glutinosa (assembly GCF_964187855.1). Taxonomy (NCBI): domain Eukaryota; kingdom Metazoa; phylum Chordata; class Myxini; order Myxiniformes; family Myxinidae; genus Myxine; species Myxine glutinosa. Next base: position 50,853,188 of record NC_136272.1, on the reverse strand, counting down.
ACTTCCCTAAATAGCTATCGACCATTGCAAGACGATGAGAACTGCCCAACTACCTAACGACCTCTTATCACCTCTTCTGTGCATTTTTCCACGTCATAACGTATCCTGGCAGCTGCACAATCGCATTCCTTCTGTTAACATATGTAATGGGACTCCTGTTTCGACTGAATCCCACGTGTTGCTCCAACAAGACAAAGGTGGATATTCCCAACAAACCCTCATTGGACAATTATTTATGTTGCTTTCTTCTTCTTCTTCCTACTCTTAATAACCACTCCTCTCCAACGCAAAACCTCAGAATAGCTTTTCCTCTTCGCCTGAATGTCTTTGTGTACCATTGACAATACAGAGTTATCCACATCTGTACATGCTGCCATCATGCGCAGAAAGAGCTCGAAGTTTTCCTCTTTCATCCCCCTGCCAAGTCTTAGACACAGATTATAAACATAGGGGCAATACCCCTGGTGCTCACCTGGTAGAATAAACAGTATACTGCACTGACTATAGGTATATTAAACCAATTTCAATGGTTGCTAGAAGACAGGGCAGCACGGAGAACATAGTAACACAATCATAAGACTTTAAACAAACAAACGAAAAAATACCTATTTTGGGGGGCAACCTCCCCTCCCCAAACCCCATTTCAACCTCATCGATACCTCCTAAGACCCTAATTATTCTAATGCCTTGAACAAACATTGGTACATAATGGGTGATTAAGATTGTGGTGAAGTTTCATCGAAATTGCATGTGCAGTTTCTGAGAAGAAAGCAAATACCTATTTTGGGGGGAACCCCCCCCCCCCGAAGACCCCTAAAGGGGCAGATTTTTTTTTAATGCCATGAATACTCTTCGGTACATCACGGGTGGTGAAGGTTGTGGTCAAGTTTCATCGAGATTGCGTGTTTAGTTTCTGAGAAGAAAGCAAATACCTCTTTTGGGGGGAAACCCCCCCCCCCCGTAAACCCCTAAAGGGGCAGATTTTTTTTAATGCCGTGAATAAACTTTAGTCACAACACAACAATTATCATTTGTGCACAAATTTGGTCGCAATCCCATCAGCGGTTTCGGAGACGAAGTTTCAAGTGTTTTCGCAATCCCATCAGCGGTTTCGGAGACGAAGTTTCAAGTGTTTACGGACGGACAGACTTACGGACTGACAACGCGCCATTACATAAGCTCCCCTGAACCTCGTTCCAGGTGAGATGTGGTGGATCGTGTGCAGCCACCCGGATGCTGGTTGCATCATTTTTAGTGGGCGTGTCTGCCGCTGATGCAATGCCTCTCCATAACCAGTTATCCGGAACTCATTTTGCCGACCTCGGAAGAATGACCCCACGTGGCGTTAATTCAATGGGATTCGAACTCAGGACTCAGGACGAAGCCCACTGCCCTAAACATGAGGCCAACACCAGCAGGTAAACTAAAAATTCGGTTTTTCATCTATGTTATAGTCAATGGATGTCGAGGAATACATTTTTACCACAAAATAATACAGACTTGGCATTTAATATGGAATATATTTTTTTTCTTGACTTGGGTTTACTTTCTTAACTCAGTATATCAATCTGGTGAGATTCTTTTACACTTTGGTGATTTATTTGTTAAAAGAACCATGTCACTGATTGTCTGTCGCAGCAAGAAGTCAACAACAGGATTATATCACAGGTGGCGTGGCAAAATGTACGGACAGGTGCATTTGACGATTGGCTTCACAATCGGGTATACAAGGGTTGTTGCGTTCTGTATTAGTGGAAAACAACTGCTGCACGTCTTCAAAAGTTATTGCCGCTTCCTCTGGGGATGGTCCGTCAACTCGACAATGCTGTTTGTCATGGAGTGGTGGCTTTACGAAATTACGGCATGAAACAGCGTGCTATTGCTCGGCAGTATGGCATCACTCAAGGTCAGGTGTCAAAGATCCTGAAACGAAATGCTCAGAGGGGTGTCCCTACTCCAATACCGAGGCCAGGACGTCCCTGCAGAACCACAAGGAGGGATGATCGCCAGCTGCACCGGTTAGTCCGCAATGGCCGTACCAAGTCAGCTAATCGGCTTAGGGCTGAGTGGCAGCAACTGACAAATGCGCCTGTATCCAGAAGGCTAGTCAACCAACGACTGGTTCAAGCAGGCTATCGTGCCAGGCGTCCCCTGAGAAAGCCACGCCTGACCAGACAACACCGCCAGCGCCGATTGCAGTGGGCCAGAGAGCACCGTCAATGGCAGCCAGGACACTGGAATCACGTGATCTTCAGTGACAAGTCTAGATTTCTGGTCTATCGTCAAGATGGCCACGTCCGAGTGCACAGACAAGTGCATGAAGCCTACAACAAAGATTGTATAGTGCCAAGAGTCCAAGCTGGAGGTGGTGGGGTGACCGTTTGGGATGCTTTTCATGCAGGGGGCAAAACTGACCTGGTTGTTCTGAATGGAAACCTGAACCAGTTCAAGCACAGGGCCATTCTGGAAGAAACATTGCTTCCATTTGCTCGTGCAGCCTTTCGAGGAAACTTTGTCTTCCAAGATGACAATGCACGGCCTCATCGTGCTCGCATGATCCAACACTTTCTTGCTGACTGTGGTGTAGAGCATATGGAGTGGCCTGCCATGTCCCCGGATATGAATCCGATAGAGAACTTGTGGGCAGAATTAACGCGTCAAATCGACCACTTGGACCAGCAGTCGACCTCTGTGCGTGAATTGCAGCAGGCTATTGTCACTGCATGGCAAGCGATTCCTGTCCAAACCTTGGCAAATCTCGTGAACAGCATGCCTCAACGTGTACGTGCTCTCCTGAATGCTCGGGGTTACACGACGTACTGAACTGTAATTTTACTGTCCGTAATCCCAGTCGTAATTTAACTTTTGTTATTGTTAAAAAAAAATTTGGCTAATGTGCAAAATAAAGAGATACTTCTGGAAAACGTACAGAAGTTTAACACTGTACTGTACATGAATTGAGTTCGATATCAGTTTACATCACTTTCAAGGATCTATTTATTTGTATCGAAATGTCAAATGTGTTTTTTGTTTATTTTAAAGGTCACATTAACAAAATCTAGAATAATTTCAACATAATTCCAATGAACTTTTGGTTCTAAGACATCTTGAAAAGTAAGTTCACCCCCACAAAAAAAATTTCCATATTAAATGCCATGTCTGTTGTTGTATTCAAAGTAAGTGCCCAAAACCCAAGATAGCTGCCAAAATCCAAGATGGCCGCTAAAATCTGAAATGGCTGACATAATAAAAACTCTGGATGGATCCCGTTAATTACAGATGTTCTTGGCAGTGTGGTAGGTTTCGAGACCGGTCTCGATCTTATGCACCATATAAAGTGTTGAAATATAGGTTTTCTGGTTCAGATAATTCCGTTTTGTCTTTCAAAATTTCGTCAGGGGAAAGGAAAATACAAATTGGTCACCAAAATAATCAAACATGGCCACCATGAATCCCTAAGTTAACATTTATTTAGTCACTGTCTCATCAGACTGGTAGGTTTCTGTTATAGGTAATTAGGGGTTTGCTGGGATGAGGAATTGTTTACCCATGTGTGTCATTTCAACCTCATCGACAAGATGACAATAAAAAAATGGCCGCAAAATAGATCCAAGATACAGGTATCTGCATTTTATACCTGGCATTAAATAATGGAACTTATATTTGGCATATAATTTGAGTCTTATATTTTGTCTTGGTTGGGATGAGTTTCTGAATCCATTTTGTTTAGTTCTCCACTTCATCCTCGGTTTCAGTTTCTGCGTCCGGGTCTATATCTGCGTTTGGTTCTTGTACTTCTGTTGTTGCGGCTATATCGGTGCGATTATTTGGAAGACCCAGCTTGATGAAGTGAATTGGGACACATGACCCGTCCTGAATGGCCCATCTATGGTTGTCTTTCTTCCGCCTTCCTCCCCCTTCCCGTGCCTCCTGCCCCCAAGTCCTCTCCCTCCCACAGATCTCCCGATGTTCCTGTTCTCTACTGTTGTACTTGTGTGCTTCCCTCTCTCTCCCCATCTTGTCTCCCGCTCCCTTTATCATATGTTTTATGTGTCGTGTTTTTGTGATTAATGTTAGCTCTTACACGAGCCTCGATGTTGTACACAAAAAAAAAAGTGGTGGTGGCGGACCACTACAGTTGTGATCGTTGAGTAGGATGATGACCTGGTAATTAATACGCATTACTTTCAAATTATGTGAGTCTTAATCTGGAGTGATCCTTTGGGCTAACTTCCGTTTCAGATTGCCCCATTTCAAATCACGTGCCTCGCTCAGCGTCTTGCTAGTCTTGTCCAGGGATATATGTCTTATGGTGAAAATGGTCATGTCATGTAGTGTCTTTGAAGAAACAGGAAGTGAGGTTCCTACTCCAAACAGTAACTGTCTTGCATCTGCTGTTTTAAGTGTCGAAAACTCTCCTTTCCCCATGGCCGAAGAATCCGGATATGGCACCTGCTCTGCTCTATATGTGGAGTAGAACTATTACTTCGGCAACTAATTTTGAACATGCTTTTCAGTCGAGGATGGAAGTTTTCGTCTTTATACCATGCAAACCCTCCGGATGGTCGGCCACCAACACCACCACATCAGTGTCTTCAGCATCAACGACACCTGGATCTTTCACCGCGGGCCTTCTGATTTCAGAGTTGAAGTCGACAAGCGTTGTGTCTGCTTCCTTGTGGCGACACTGGTACCCATGCGGTCATATTCTCCATCAGCAGATAAATCCCAGAAGTTGTCTCTGACAGAGTACACAAATCAAATGGATGGATGTTGGAGTGGCAAAGTTCTGAATTCAATCAACAGAAACTACTGCAGCTGAAGTTTGTTGGCTGAAGTTCTGAACATGCACTGAAAGACCTTTGATGCGGGAAGTTTATGCTCTCTCCTCATGTACTGTATATGTTATTTGACCCTCCTGCTCTAGTGTGTCTCTAGCACGATGTTCATGCTCACTGTCTTTGATGGGCGTTTCCCAGTCGTAAGGATCATTGACAAATACAACCTCGGATGCTTTGGGATGCCGTGCTAGAACAAATGAGAACATCTTCTCTGCATAATCAGATTTGTGGGCGAGGGAGATGATCTCTGCCATAGCTTTATTCTCCATCACATCAGTATTTGATCCATTCGTTGTTCCTGTCCCTTTTACCTGTGGCCAATTGTGGCCAATTCAATTTATTGGACATGATTTAGAAAGAAACACATCTTTCTATATAAGGTCCCACAGTTGACAGTGCATCTCCAAGCAGAAACTCTACCATGGAGTCCAAGGGACTGTCCATATAACTCCAAGATAGAATTGTGAGGAGGCATGGATCTGGGGAAGGGTATAAAACAATTTATAGTGTGTTGAAAGTTCCCCAAGAGCACAATGAGCTCCATCATTACGCAATGAAAATAATATGGAACTACCGGTATCCTAACTCATCCCATAGCTGGCCGTCTGACCAAACTGAGCAACCGGAAACTGGGCAAGAAGGGTCTTGGTGAGGGAGGCAATACTATAATCAACAACCAAAAAAAAAAAATTTCGAAAATGTAAATACATAGAGAGATGAAATCTCAAAAAACAACCGAAAAGTTAGGAATGGCACCACAAGATGACGCCACAACATGATACCACAAAATGATACCACAATGCGATGTCACAATGCGACGCCACAATGTGACGCCACAATGCGACGCCACAATGCGACGCCAAAATGCGATGCCACAATGCAAAGCCAAAATGCGACACCACAATGCGACCCCACAATGCGAAGCCAAAATGTGACACCACAATGCGACGCTACAATGTGAAGCAATGCGACGCTACAATGCGAAGCAATGCGACACCACAATGCGACGCTACAATGTGAAGCAATGCGACGCTACAATGCGAAGCAATGCGACACCATAATGCGACGCCACAATGCGAAGCAATGCGACGCTACAATGCGACTCCACAATGCGATGCCGCAATGCGACTCCGCAATGCGACGCTGCAATGCGACGCCGCAATGCGACTCCACAATGCGACGCCATAATTTGACGCCACAATGCGACTCCACAATGCGACTCCACAATGCGACCACACAATGCGACGCCACAATGCGACGCCACAATGCGACGCCACAATGCGACGCCAAAATGCGACGCCACAATGCGACACCACAATGCGACACCACAATGCGACTCCACAATGCGACTCCACAATGCGACGCCACAATGCGACGCGACAATGCGACCCCACAATGCGACGCCACAATGCGACGCCACAATGCGGCGCCACAATGCGGCGCCTCCATGCGGCGCCTCAATGCGACGCCACAATGCGACGCCACAATGCGACGCCACAATGCGACGCCACAATGCGACTCGACAATGCGACGCCACAATGCGATGCCACAATGCGACGCCACAATGCGACGCCACAATGCGACGACCACAATGCGACGCTACCATACGATGCAAAAATGCGGCACTACAATGCGAAACCACAATGCAAAACCACAATGCTCTTGTGGATTATCATTATGACATATTTTGATGGTTTACTTTTGTTGGGGGTTTTGTGATGGAACAACATAGTTAATTGCCAAAAATAATAGACTCGTTCCTAAGAACCATTTGCAGTAGTTTGCAAAAGTATTTAGCTGCTCAGTTCAGTACATAGTGGAAGCACCTTTTACAGCAATATCTGCAATGAGTCTTTTTGGGTAGTCGGTCTCTACCAGCTTTGCACAGTGAGATGGTGAATTCTTTGTCCATACTTCACGTGAAAATTCCTCTAGGTCTGCCAAGTTTGATGAAGATCATCGAAGGACTGCAATTTTTAAGACTCACCATAAATGTTAAACTGGGTTCAAGTCAGGACTTTGACTGGGCACTCCAGAACATTTATTTTCTTCTTATTCTGGCACTCCAGTGTGGATTTAGCTTTGTGCCTAGGATCATTGTAATGCTGCTGAAAAGTGAATCACATACCCAGTTTCAGATTCATGGCTGACTCAAACAAGTTTTCATCAAGGATTCTCCTGTACTTTGCACGCCACAATGCATGCACAATGCATGGAGGGGGGTATGCATGCATTGTCCATTCTATCCTGATGAGCTGTCTTTTTCAGTAATGGCTTTTTCTTGCCACTGTCCTAGAGATCAGCTTTCTGAAGGGCATGGGATATTGTTCACTACATAGAGCCTTGCAGATCTTTCAAAGTTATTGTTGGATTTCAAGTGACATCCTGAACCAGTTTCATGCTTGCCTGGCTGCTGAATTTGGATGGACGACCTGATCTGGGTAGAGTCAGGGTGGTATGCTACGTCTTCCACTTCTTAAAGTTGGATTTCACCGACTCAAAGGGATAACGAGTGACTGCGAAATCTTCTTCTAACCCTCTCCTGAACCGTGCTTCTCCACCACTTTATGTATGACTTCTTTGGAAAGCTCCTTGGTCTTCATGTTTGCCTTGTTGATCAACCAAGACAACTGCACCTCAAAACTCCTTAGATAACTGGGGGAGCTTAATTTTTAAGCTAAACAACTGAGTATATACAGGTGAAACGTATTACACTTATTTTGTAACTTTTTAACAAATAATTTGTTCCTGAAGTGATTTCGGCAAAGTTTTTTTTTTTTTTTTTTTTTTTGTATGCAAGATCGAGACTCGTGTAAGTGCTAACATCAATCACAAAAAAACAGGACACACAAAACATACAATAAAGGAAGAGGGAGACAAGATGGGGAGAGAGAGGGAAGCACACAAGTACAACAGCAGAGAACAGGGACATCGGAAGATCTGTGGGAGGGAGAGGGCTTGGGGGGAGGAGGCGTGGGAAGGGGGGTGGGGGTGGGAGAGGTAAAAAAAAACAACAACACATTGACATAGACACAGCTAGGACTTCCAGGAAAGAAGTCGGTATTTCAAAAAAAGTGGATCTGGGGTGAATTAACGGGGGTAGAAGAGATCGAGGTTTTGGATGGGGGAAGATAAGAGATGGTGGTGAACAGCTGTTTTAAAGACCTGGAGGGAGGATTGGGATTGTGGAGAGTGACGGAGTTTGTTCCAGAGGCGGGAGTAAAGAGGAATTAAAGAGTGAAGGTGAGCAGAGAGTCTTGATTTTGGCAGTTCCACCAGAAGAGGGTTGCTGGAAGATCTTGTGCGTCCTGCAGGAATATTTGGGGGATAGAGCTGGGGGAGCTAGGAGTCGGTAAAAGACAGAAAGACCACCAACCTCCCTGCGGTGAGTGAGTGAAAGGCCCTTGGAGTTAGCTTCATCGCGGGAGATTCCAATGATTCTGAAAGCTTTGGTTTCAACAGCGTGAAGACGAGCTAGGTGTGAAGCAGGAGTTAGAATCTGAAATGTATTTGTGTAGACCGGCTCTATCACTTTGATGCTCAGTTTTCACTTCAAACATTTTTGAAGTACGGTCAAGTTTGATGTTGATATTTTACAGATATCCACTGCAACTAGAACATCACTTGGTAGAGTGCATACCTCCACCAGGCTGAACAGTTTACGTTTGGTATCCCACTGATAGGCCTGATCTTGATCCAGACCTGAACCAAAATCGAAACCCAAATCATCCACCAAGTTTAGTCATAATCCGTGCACGACATTTTGAGATATTGTGCTGTATATTGTTTTTTGCCTTATCTCTAAATAGCGGAGGAACACTTAAAAATTATATGATCCGGATCCAGATCTTCACCAAAATCTAACCAAATCATCCTTGGCAGACGCCCAACCTGTACACCAAGTTTTGTCCAAATCAGTCCATAACTTTTTGAGATATACTGCTTACAGTCAAACACGGATAAAAATATAACCTCTGTCCAGTGTCTGCCTTCATTAGCAGAGGCAAAAATTAAAAAAAGTCTCGTATCCGGATCAGCATCTGGATCTTCACCAAAATCTAATCGATTCGTCCTTGGCAGACACCCAACCTGCCCACTAAGTTTGTCCGAATCCATCCATAACTTTTTGAGATATCATGCTATATATAATTTTGGCCCTGATCACTCCAGAGCAGGGCATAATAGTCGAGTTTCAGTGAGCAAACCTCTTATCACACTTGGCAATGCACGTTTGCAAGTCCAGTGGTACACAGAACACAGGCAATGGACTACCGAGCAGTGGAGAAATGTGACATGGTCAGATGAATCATCCTTCACCATCTTCTCGCCAAACAGGTGAGTGTGGCAACAAATGTGTGGCGCCAACCTTTAAAAAAACTCCACAAATCCGAGTGCTTTGTTCCAACAGTGAAGCGTTGTAGTGGTTCTGTAAGATTGTGGGGCGCAATTCCCTGCATGGTTTGGGTGCAGTCATTCCCTTAGAAGGCAAGGTCAATGCCAATAGCTATTTGATGGTAGTGAGTGATCTTTTTCACCCCATGTTGCAGCATTTCTTTCCTGCCGGCAGGGGTGTCTTCCAGAATGGTAGTGCAAGAACCTCCATTACAGGCTTTTACGCCATTTTGTCCTCGAAGAGGCTGTCCACTTGGTGCATCTTGTTTTGCCGTTGGGATTTCCATATCGACCTCACCGTGTGGATTGCCATTGGTTTCCATATCGGCTTAATTCCCATATCAACCTCGCCTCGTAACTCCTCGTCCACAGTCACGTCAATACCTGCCTATTGATTTGCCGTTCTGCATGACCTCGATCTCCAACCAGCGTGGGGATACGTGCACGGACTTTGGGGAATGTTACAATCCACTCACATTTGGCGTGTCGTGAGTTTATTGCTTTAAGAGCATTGGAGAATGATGGTACCATCATATGCATTGTTCGTTTGATGCAAGTGACATTTTCAATGTACTTTTGTTAAGAGTGTTATTATTGTGTATGTGATAGTTATTAATACAATTACTTGTTTTGTTCTACAAGTGCATTGGTGTGGTTTTACCATGGTTTATTAGAACACTCAAAAATACAAATCTTTCTGCCGCATTCCCTCTTGAGACTATATACATACATACATACACCCAGTAAAATAACACATAAAGCAGGTAAACAGCACAAACCAATATCTAAGTAGTAAATCTTTGTAAATCCTGCATGATATAGTAAAATGATCGCATTGTTTTTAATTGTTCTTATTTTAATTTAGATATTTTTGCTCAGATTTTGTTTTTCCAACAATAACTCACGCTTGGTAATAAAACCTGAGACGCAGGTTAAATTGCAATCGAAATATAGGACGATGTTGTGGGCAATCCCTTTCACGGGAAGCCTCAACTCATTCGCGACCAATATTTTAAAAAGTCCGCTCGCAGCCTCGACGTGACTCACAGCTCTCTCCTCCTCTCTCTGCCCTTTTTTCATCTCTCTTCTTCCGGTCTCTTTTCCGCGTTTTCCTTTTTTCTTCACAAACATGCATGCATGCATGTGTGTGTGTATGCATGCATGTGTATGTATGTATGTGTGTTTGTGTATGTATATATGTATGTGTATGTATGTATATGCATGTATGTGTGTGTATGTATGTGTATGCATGTATGTGTGTGTGTGTATGTATATATGTGTATGTATGTGTGTGTATGTATGTGTGTTTTTGTATGTATATATATGTATGTGTATGCATGCATGCGTGTGTGTATGCATGTATGTGTGTATGTATGTATGTCTGCATTTTTGTATGTAGGTATGTATGTGTGTATGCATGCATGTGTGTATGGATGTGTATGCATGTATGTGTGTATGCATGCATTTTTGTATGTGTGTATGTATGCATGTGTTTATGGATGTGTATGCATGCATGTGTGTATGTATGTGTGTGTATGTATGTGTGTATGTATGCATGTGTGTACGTATGTGTGTATGTATGTGTATGTATGTATTTGTGTATGTATGTATGTGTGTGTACGTATGTATGTATGTGTATGCATGTGTGTATGTATGTATGTGTGTGTATGCATATATGAGTGTATGTATGTGTGTGTGTATTTATGTATGTATGTATGTATGTATGTATGTATGTATGTATGTATGTATGTATGTATATTACACATATTTTGAACCTTATAGAATCAAAAATGGCTTGGCCGATCTCCACCAAAGTACATGCGAGCTCGTCATAGGCACAATTACATTTTTCCCTTACCCCCTGTGGGTGGTGGAGATGACTTGGAGAAAAGGCAGAGTGATGGCTACGTATTATTCCAGGTTAATTATTATTTGAATATAAAGTAGGGGTGTGAGTGCGAGTGCAACCAAAAATTTTACAAGGGGGAGGGGCACAACTAAAATATTTTTAAAGGAATGATGGGGAGGCGCAAGCACAATTTTCATAAAGTGGGTGTGAGGGAGGAAAGCAGTATGTTTATAAATGGGAACATATTCCACTGACACAATTTGCTGCATTAACTAGTATAGTAATGTACTTGTATGAAGTCAATTAGTTAGTACTAGAAAATACCACCCGTCGCTTCACCGATAGGAATACTAAGAGAGTGGGGGAGAAAGCAAAGGGACCTGGCAAAGCTGCGTCCCTTCTTCCACCCTTTACCCTCCCTCCTCTCATCCCACCCCTCCTTCCAGAGCCCTACCCCACCCATTCCCCTCCCTCCTACGTCGACACACCCCGTGCCTCCTCCCACCCCACCCATTCACCTCCATCCCTCCCTCCACCTTCAAAAGTACCCGGCATTGCCCAGGAAGTAACGTACATCTATTGGACTACCAGAATTAAGCACATGTTTAGAGACAAACATTGTATTTATCAAGCTGCAAAATATTGAACAGAAATATCAACAAAATTGAAGATATTGTTGTAATGCTTTTCAGTAGACAATATTGAATGTTTTTCCATCAAGGGCCAGAACATATAAATTGTTTGGCGTTCCAACTCTAGAGCAGCTCACACATAGATGACCATGTGAAAAAGTCATTAGAAATCTGTTTTGTTGTCAGACAATCGGAACGCAGTCTAAACACCAAAAAACAACAACTACAGATCAAAATCGCTCGTTTTAAAAAAAATTGGAGGGGGGTATTTTGACAAGTTAGCTAAGGTGGTAACCTTTTTTTCTACAAACTCTTCGTTCACCATTGAGATTCATGTTGTTATATGAGCAGTAAAATTACCTTTAAAGCGATGTATGGGTTGTGTTTGTACTATTTTGATTAGCGATTTAAGAGGTCAAATGACTGCTTCTTCGTCTATATTACTGATCGTTGGAACAGTTCTGATAACATATTTGATGATTGGATGACCATATCAAAAATTATATAGGTATCCAGTCTGAAATTCGAATACAATTGAGCTTCTTATCGCTGAATATGGAGAAGTTTGGAGCACAGCCTTCCTTAAATAAATACACTTATATGTTTAGTTATAAGATTCGGCAGTTTCTTAGAATTACCAGATTTCACTCCAGATTTTGCAGGTTATTTAGTCCATCAACCCCGATCCTCAAATCAGAAGACATATTTCGACTATATACATGAATTAGTCCATGAGAGGCCATCGTGGAAAATCGCATCATACAACGCATAATGAAAATGATAGCACCTACAAAAGCAATGCATACAGCAATTCCGTCGTTAAGGAAAAACCGTCACATTACACTGGATGAGGTGGTCTCCGAATTTAACATTAGCCATGGTTCAGCACACCATATCATTCACAACGTGCTGGGGTTCCGCAAAGTGTCTGCAAGGTGGGTGCCTAGACAACTCACACCCGACCTGAAAGAACGGCGAGTGGACGCATGTGAAGAACTTCTGCGACATTACGAAACAGAAGGCGACGCTGTCTTACAGCACGTAGTGACTTGGGATGAAAGCTAGGTCCATGGGTCCGCTACTTTCAGCCAGAAACGAAGAGGGCAAGCCAAGAATGGCGCCATTCAACTTTACCAAAGCCCAAAAAATTCCACACACAGCCGTCCGCTGGAAAAGTGATGCTGACGCTCTTCTGGGATAGCTGAGGCCCACTTGTAGAGCATTACATGCCCAGAGGGACCACAGTCACCAGTCCATCATACTGCGACCTCCTTAAAAATCATCTGAAAGCAGCAATCAGATCAAAATGTCATGGACTACTCACTACTGGTGTTTTGCTGCAGCATGACAATGCTCCACCCCATACTGCCTGCACTACAGCTGCAACAATCTAGGACCTGCATTTTGAGTGTCTTCCTCACCCACCCGACTCGCCAGACCTCGCACCTTCGGATTACAAAATCTTTGGGCCACTTAAAGATGCGTTTGGTGGAACCATTTTCCGATCCGACGAAGAGGTCCAAGAGGCGGTGCATGAACGGCCACACAAGCAGCCAAAATATTTTTTTCCCAGAGGAATCCAGGCCTTAGTAAAGCATTGGAAAAAAATGCATTGAACGCAATGGAGATTATGTTGAAAAATAACAGTTGTTCCACATGTACATGCAATAAACAAGTTGCGAAAAATATTTTGAGGTTACTTATTGACTGCCCCTCACATATATATATATATATATATGTAGTACAATATACATATACAGTACAGTACATATAGAACAGTATACAGCTGTATCCAGCAATGACGGACCAGACCAAACGATGATGTGTGACGAAAGTGAAAAAAATTAATATTCAGCACTTAATCGTGTGGAAACCGTTGTGGCCTGTTCTAAGGGAAGGCGTTTTTGAGCAGGTCTAAACAAAGCTTTAGACCCATGCGAGGGATAGCAGGCTAACCAAGGATAAAGCCTGTTTTTAAAATTTAATACGCTGGTTAATTATTTTCAAAAGGGGTGTTTAAATTTATCCAAATAGAGTTTTCATTCATGCACTCTCTTGGAGGTCCCTTAGTATGCCTGCAAAGTTTCAGGCTGATAGGTTTCATGGTTTTTCATTTATGGTGGAGACACATACTGACTAACAAACTAACTGTCTGACTGACACATTCTCTTTTTTATTATGAGAAGATAGCTAATTTAATGGAAATTGACCTTTTTTGCACACAAAAAGTCTAGCTTAGGGGGGAGTTAAAGTACAGAGGGCAGCAGGTTCACAGACTAATAGAGGACAAAAGTGGATTTTGTGCATAAAGGCATCATACAGGAGGAGTGCATGAGCATATCAGAAAGAAAAGGAACAGGAGGGGAGAGTAGGTTAGTAAGAGTCTACAAGGTAGAAATAAAAGTTTTGGTGTGATGGAGAAAGATGGAGAGCAGAGAGGGAAGCACAAAACAAAGATGGAAACTATTCTAGTATATGGCATTGGCATAGACGAGGAATATCCAAGCTCGGTACAAACATAGAATGAACTAGAACATGAATGAACTGGACATCCGGATGTCGATCGATGTGCCTCCACCCATTTTATTACATTATTATACATACTTGTACCAAGTTAGATTTAAATCCCTTCAGCTGTTTTCAAGTATCACATTTTTACCTGACCTTGCCTCTGACCTTTGACCTTTGATGCAGAAATCGAATGAGTTCATCTTTTCATCATAATATATACTCATATCAGGGTTGGTCAAAATCCCATCACTGGTTCACAAGTTAGCGCAGTAACATAATTTTTACCTAACGGGACATCTGACCTTTGACCACTTGACCCCATAATCTAGTGTGTTTACCTTTACATCATTATACATACCGGTACCAAGTTTTACTTTGTTTCCTTCAGTCCTTCTTACGTTATTGGGTTAACAAAAACGATCACAGACTCTGACCTTTGACCCCTTAATGCCAAAATTTAACGAGTTCATGTTTGCATCATAATATATACTTATATCATGTTTGGTGAAAATCCCATCACCATTGCACGAGTTAGCTTGGCAACAGAATAACCAACGGGACCTCTGACCTCTTGACCCCATAATCTAATCAGTTCACCTTTGCATCATGATACATACTTGTACCAAGTTTGACTTGTTTCCCTTCAGCCATTCTTAAGTTATCACAGTAACCAAAACCTATTACAGACTCTGACCTTTGACCCCTTGACCCCAAAATCAAATCGGTTCATCTTTCATCATCGTAGATACTTGTACCAACTTTGGTCAAAATCCCAGCACTGGTTCACAAATTATCATGGTAACAGGATTTTCACCTAACATGACCTCTGACATTGACCTCGTGACCCCAAAATCGAATCGGTTCATCTTCGTCAGTGACTTTGTCGGTGAAGGCATGAATGAACTAATTCTGAAGGCCAGTATCATTCTGCGTCAAAAGTAGAACAATCGTTGGAGTCAAGGGAATGTTGATTGAAGTATGCAAGGAGAAGCTGACATTTCGATAATAATTAATCTTTTTTGCTCCGATGAAGCCTTAACACCTGAAACAATGGATGAAATCAACAGGATGTTGAGATATTCCAGCCATGGTGAGAGGAAAGTATGAGCTGGGCAAGAGTTTCAGGTGTTAATCAGATGACTGTAACAGGTGCAAACACACAGAAGTGCGTCACCTGCCTTTTAAAAGTTTCACACAAGCCATTTTTTTTCTCAGTCATGTAAGTACACATCATATTTGAAATATGACATGGTACTTGACAAAATAATCAGGACGATAGATACATCAAATCAAATGTTACAGAAAGAGCACCTGCCTATCCAAGTCCACAAAGTCATACATCTCAATCAATTCAATCTTCAAAGTAAATGATCATTTTCTTCTTGCAAGGAAGCGAACTAGTACATATCCATTAAGGTCTACAGCTCACTTCAATGTGTGGTATAATTGGTCTTATTATTTACATATTTGGTGTACAGTACTTCACTGTGCTAATGGAGACAAGCCAGTTTCTGAAGATCAAAATTGGTTGTGATACAAGGAAATACAAGGACCTTCAGTGCAGGAGGAGACCATTAGGTCCATCAAGGTTGCACAATCATGCGAACACCTTAGTGCTCACCACTACTTCCACATACCTGTCCAACTCAAGTTTAAAAGTCCACTGACTTGTACTGTCACTACCATTGCAGAGACACCATTTGATACATTTACCACTCTTTTAGTAAAAGACCCCTGCCTTACTACCATACTAACGCTCCTCTTCCTTCCTCTTAAGCTGTGCTGCTCCCCATTGTCTTATCATTCTGCTGAAAAAGTCCTCCCTACTTATTTTGTCTCTACTTGTCATTATCTTAAACATCTTCATAAGATCCCATTGGACTTGCCTCCTTTCTAATGTAAAAGGTCTTGTCTCTGCTTTTCGGCATCTTGAAGTAAAAATATTTTTGATCTGCATTGAAGATTGTCTCCAGCAAAATGTTTCCATCATGGTTTCTTCTGCGCAAAATGGCACCAATTTCAATGTCGGCGCCTGGAGGATAAATCTTACAAGTGGCAAAAACCCACAACATGACTTTGCACTCATCGGTCAATCCACCCTATGAAAGTGTTCCGGGCATGAAATTCAAGTCAACATATCAGATCAATGGAATTGGAGACCATTCAGATTGTGTTGGGTCTGCGCCAAATGTCACGTGGACATTGCTTTTCCATGCTGTAGGCCCCACGCTCCCTCCGGGCTATCCCGACGTGCCAAAGCAGCTTTGCGTTCACAATGTGTCTCTGGAGGGCTAAGATATGGACAATTATTGTACAATACACTTTCACCAGGAAACATGCAATTTCTGCAATGATGCTTTTATAAGCACAAGGCTCATTGCTAATGCTGATGGATCGGTAATGCACAATAGAGTGTCGGCAGAAGAGCATTTGATGCTTCTAAGGACATATTGTGGAAATTGCTGCAAAATTGCATATTCCCACTACACCAGTGTCTGAAGAATGAACATCCTTAAGCCTTTACTGGGTTGTCATGTCAAGACTGAACACCATGCTGGGAAGTATGGAAGATGCGATTCTGAGATACTTTGTGTTCAAATTCCTGAGCAGGCATGCGTATTTGCGTGTTGTCCAGTGGAGGGCAGAATAAGTCAGAGCACACGTCGCACAAACACACCTTAAATAGCCACCTCCAGCATCGAGTATACTCCAAACAACCGTGGTGTCGCAACTGGACTATGGAATGCACTTTGAAACTCCTTCTGAGGCCACTAACAAAAAAAGATTTGACTTGCTTTCGGTTGACAAAAAGAAAACAAAAAAACAATTTACAAAAAAAAAGATTAGACTTGCTTTCAGTTGACAAAAAAAAATACAACTTACTAAAAAAAAGAAAAATATTTGACTTGCTTTTGGTTGATAAAAAACAACTTACTAACAAAAAATGGATTTGACTTGCTTTTGGTTGACAAAAAAAAAACTTGCTAACAAAAAAAATGGATTTGACTTGCTTTTGGTTGACAAAAAAACAACGTAATAACAAAAAAATGGATTTTACTTCCTTTTGGTTGACAAAAAACAACTTACTAACAAAGAATGGATTTGACTTGCTTTTGGTTGACAAAAAAGTAAATAGAACTTACTAACAAAAAAAACGATTTTACTTGCTTTCGGTTGACTAAAAAAACAACAACTTACTAACAAAAATATGGATTTGACTTGCTTTTGGTTGACAAAAAAAGAAAACAAATAACTTACTAACAAAAAAATGGATTTGACTTGCTTTTGGTTGATAAAAAACAACTTACTAACAAAAAATGGATTTGACTTCCTTTTGGTTGACAACAAAAAAAAAAGACAACTTACTAACAAAAAAAAGATTTTACTTGCTTTCGGTTGACAAAAAAACAAAAAACAACAACTTACTAACAAAAAAATGGATTTGACTTGCTTTTGGTTGCCAAAAAGAAAGAAAGAAATAACGTACTAACAAAAAAATGGATTTGACTTGCTTTTGGTTGACAAAAATAAAACAAAAAAACAATTTACAATATAAAAAGATTTGACTTGCTTTCAGTTGACAAAAACAACAACAAAAATAACTTATTAACAAAAAAAGACTAGACTTGCTTTCAGTTGACAAAAAAAAATACAACTTACTAAAAAAAAAGAAAAAGATTTGACTTGCTTTTGGTTCATAAAAAGAAACTTACTAATAAAAGATGGATTTGACTTGCTTTTGGTTGACAAAAAAACAACTTACCAACAAAAAAATGGATTTGACTTCCTTTTGGTTGACAAAAAACAAAAAATACAACTTACTAACAGAGAATGGATTTGACTTGCTTTTGGTTGACAAAAAAGTAAATATAACTTACTTTAAAAAAAAAAGATTTTACTTGCCTTCGGTTGACAAAAAAACAAAAAACAACAACTTACTAACAAAAAAAATGGATTTGACGCTTTTGGTTGACAAAAAAACAACAACATAAAAAACAATTTACTAACAAAAAATGGATTTGACTTGCTTTTGGTTGACAAAAAGAAAACAAAAAAACAATTTACAAAAAAAAAAGATTTGACTTGCTTTCAGTTGACAAAAACAACAAAAATAACTTACGAACAAAAAAAGATTAGACTTGCTTTCAGTTGACAATAAAATACAACTTACTAGAAAAAATAAAAAGATTTGACTTGCTTTTGGTTGATAAAAAACAACTTACTAACAAAAAATGGATTTGACTTGCTTTTGGTTGACAAAAAAAATAAAAAAATACAACTTACTAACAAAAAAACGATTTTACTTGCTTTCGGTTGACAAAAAAACAAAAAAAAACAACTTACTAACAAAAAAATGGATTTGACTTGCTTTTGGTTGACAAAAACAAAATAAAATAGGAAATAACTTACGAACAAAAAAATGGATTTGACTTGCTTTTGGTTGACAAAAAGAAAACAAAAAAACAATTTACCAAAAAAAAAGATTTCACTTGCTTTCAGTTGACAACAACAACAAAAATAACTTACTACCAAAAAAAGATTAGACTTGCTTTCAGTTGACAAAAAAAATACAACTTACTAAAAAAAAGAAAAAGATTTGACTTTCTTTTGGTTGATAAAAAGCAACTTACTAACAAAAAATGGATTTGACTTGCTTTTGGTTGACAAAAAAGTAAATATAACTTACTAACAAAAAAAAAGATTTTACTTGCTTTCGGTTGACAAAAAAACAACTTACTAACAAAAAAATGGATTTGACTTGCTTTTGGTCGACAAAAAAACAACTTACTAACAAAAAAAAGAATTTGACTTCCTTGTTGACAAAAAACAAAAAATACAACTTACTAACAAAAAAGAGATTTGACTTGCTTTCGGTTGACAAAAAACAACTTACTAACAAAGAATGGATTTGACTTGCTTTTGGTTGACAAAAAAGTAAATATAACTTACTAACAAAAAAAAAGATTTTACTTGCTTTCGGTTGACAAAAAAACAACTTACTAACAAAAAAATGGATTTGACTTGCTTTTGGTTGACAAAAAAAGAAAAGAAATAACTTACTAACAAAAAAATGGATTTGACTTGCTTTTGGTTGACAAAAAACAACAAAATAAAAACAACTTACTAACAAAAAATGGATTTGACTTGCTTTCGGTTGACAAAAAACCCCAAAAAACAACTTACTAACAAAAAATGGATTTGACTTGATTTTGGTTTACAAAAACAACAATAAAAAAACAACTTACTAACAAAAAAAAGATTTGATTTGCTTTTGGTTGACAAAAAACAAAAAACAACTTACTAACAAAAAATGGATTTGACTTGCTTTTGGTTGACAAAAAAAAGAAAAAAAGAAAAGAAATAACTTACTAACAAAAAATTGGATTTGACTTGCTTTGGTTGACAAAAAAACCCCCAAAAAACAACTTACTAACAAAAAATGGATTTGACTTGCTTTTGGTTGACAAAAAAAAGAAAAAAAGAAAAGAAATAACTTACTAACAAAAAATTGGATTTGACTTGCTTTTGGTTGACAAAAAAACAACAAAATAAAAAACAACTTACTAACAACAAATGGATTTGACTTGCTTTTGGTTGACAAAAAACAACAATAAAAAACAACTTACTAACAAAAAAATGGATTTGACTTGCTTTTGATTGACAAAAACAACAAAATAAGAAATAACTTACTAACAAAAAATGGATTTGACTTGCTTTCGGTTGACCAAAAAAACCCCAAAATACAACTTTCTAACAAAAACAGGATTTGACTTGATTTTAGTTGACAAATACAACAATAAAAAACAACTAACTAAAAAAAAAGGATTTGACTTGCTTTCGGTTGACCAAAAAACCCCCAAAATACAACTTACTAACAAAAAAAAGATTTGACTTGCTTTCGTTTGACACACACAAAAAAAAGATTCGAACAAAAGACTTGACTTGTTTTTAGCCTCTTATCACTAACGCAATGTAATCGAGGCATTTGCAAAGGACTTTCATTTGTCCCACAATATCTCTACCATATCCACGCCATAGTTCTCCTGCGGTCTAGATTTGCACAGAATGGCAGACGATCTTCAAAAGAGAACACGCATCGAATCGGTCGAAAAGAAGTACAGCAAAGCAAGTCATAATCAGACCACTACAGTAAGCCTTTATTAGCATTACTAATCATTGATACTCCAGTGGATGATTTGGTCCTTTCCACAATTGCAATGCAAAACAGAAATGAAAAGTAAAAATAATGAACCAACACATTCAAATACATGCCCTTAATCTGAAGGCGGACTTTCGGCAGTGGCATTATGTTACATTGGAGTACCAAAAAAGGGTCACGCAAAAACATTATGATTGAAAAAAGTACTTATCAACTGATACACATTGCTACAAATATTAAGGGTTTGCAATGTATCATTCTGATAAAAGCAAACGGAACTTCTACACTCATTTCACGGAAACCTACAGTATATCTTTATGCGTACAGTATTCTGCTACGAGCAATACAGTGATTACAAAGCATATGCACATCTTCCAATCAATGTTAGGCTAGAGAGTCCTACCAAATTGTACAGGAGTAACCAAAACAAAAAGAATCCAAATAGTTTAAAACGGACAAAAGAAAAAGAAAACAATTGGCCTTCCCAATATCATTACTGCTCACAATACCTGGAACACAAAGAAAATGTTACAAAACGTTCCCAAAATTAAAAATAAAATAAAAAATATATAATGAAAAGAAAGAAACTCGTAATGACAAAGCAAAAAGACCTTGCTTGGAGCATAACCACAAAGTAAAACACCGGCACAGAAGTTGCAAAATGCACTGTTTTCAACAGCTGTAAAAGTCTATGGAGGTGCATCCATCCAGCCTATTATTATTAACTCTAAAAAGACATGCAGAAATTGTACAACTAAGTGCAAAATGTGTGTAGTCTCTTCTTCTTTAATCCAGAGAGGTTTGATCTAGTTGAGGTATGCTTTCTAAAAGAGATGTCTTCTTTGTTTATCTTCATATAGTGTTTAAACATATTTACAATGACGTGAAAAAAAAAAAAGAAGTATTCCAGCTTTTAGCTTCAAACATTTTTGTTCGCTCCGAGTCAGAAAACGACATTGTGCACTTAACAGCTGACGGGTCTACTATGTTACAATGTCTTTCAGACATGGGCCCCTCGCGTTTCACTAAAGCTTAGCTTGATAAGTGCTGTAAAGCAGTCTTACAAGAGAAAATGTCTTCTCACGAGAGTCCGTCGGATGGACGAGCTCACACCAGGTACCCGGTGCCTTGTGGCTGCAAAGGGTATGTAAGTAAGTGACGTCACAAAAAAAGAAGAGGAGGCAGCGTGCCTTCTGCCCCTATTCAACAATTTCTTTTCACCTTTTTAAGGTGCGTTGGGTGGGCGGCAACAATAACCGACGACTTTCCGTATTCAATTTTGTTTCGTTTCCAAAGCGTTTCGTTCCATCTCGATGGTGTCTCTGCGTGTTCGTGGTTGTTCAACAATGGGCGACGAGCGACTGGACAGCATCTGCGGCTCATACGATGGGACATGCACTGGGTCATTCATTGTGAGGAATGTAGGATCTGTGACGTTCAACACGACCATTTGCTATGATAACACATTGCTTCAGAGATGCAGCTTTGGTTCCAGGTAACTGAAGCTAGGTATTTCTTTTTGAAGTAGGTTAGGTTAATATTTTTACTTTTAATAACCACAGCAAAATGCCCTTTGTCTTGATTCTAGTCATAGTGTTATTTGGCTTCTTTTGGGAAAAAAAACAAAATAAACAAAACAAGGGTGTAAGAAACAACAAAAACTTCAAAATCATCTTTGGTAATTTTGTTGAAATTATCCAAAGGAAAAAGTTAAATAAATAAATCCTAAGTGTAAGTATAATAAAAACGTAAATCAAACTCTTCAGTCAGAGAACGTAGCACCTAAAAAGGTCAGGTAGAGAGGTCTGTTTTCTAAAAACAAGAGGAGAACTTTGCAGGTTTTTGGTCTTGAAGAAGAAGCATTGGTCAGATGAAGCAGAGAGACGGTGGGCTGGATCGAGGCGCTGAGCAACCCAAGATGCACAAACCGTTATGTTAAATCTTTATGTGGTTTTTGTCAACCCATCACTTGCTTGTATTTACATTCTGTTAAAAAATTTCTACTGGTTCGATGCACCAGGGATAGACAGAGTGGTTGCCACCCTTAAAATGATGAAGGACAGCTTTTTCTTAACTCACATATTCCTCTAGGTGTGTGAATACAATTTTGGTTCACTTGACAGGACAGGTAGACAGTGTGTAATAAAGCATTTGTCGTTTTTCTAACTTTTTGATAATTTTGGAAAGCTGCGATAACCCTTTGGTCTGTACCATTCCAAAAAGCAGACGTGATCCCTTTGATATGACAAAGAGAGCAGCCTGGAGGAGCTGAGGAGCTTTTGGTAAGATCAGAAGGAGACCACGATCTCCGAGGCAGTAAGAACAACTCTTCAGGGCATGGAACTTGTCGGGAGCTCATAGTACGAACACCATAGTGCCTTAACATTTTAACAAAGCACACTTCTCATGGTTGTTACTGATATTCCTGGTACCATGGAAAATAGGCGAGAGCTCTAAACCCTTACCTACCCATACTTCCATCCACTATCGGCCTCTATTTCCATCCAACACCCTGCCCTGGGTTCTAGTGTAGAAGGAGAGGAGCTTGTAGTAGAGGTGTTGAGAGGTGACAGAGTAAGAGAGGTATTGATTAGCAATGTGCAGAGCTTGTACGCCCGCACTCTTTTGGTCGAAAACGTTGCATTGCGAGACGGAACGGAAGGAGTGATCACATGGCTCCTCAAGAAGAGGTCTTTCTGTCTCTGCCTTTCTCTCTTTCTCAATCTCTCGCTCTCTCTCTCTGCTGGAGCTTCCTGGGAATCAAGCTCATACTAAAGTAGCAAAAGGAAAGAAAGAGCTGTTAATGGTGTCTCGAGTCCTATTGCTGATGATGTGGCAAAGCACTCCAAAGACGACGGAGAAATGCCGGCGGCTTCTTTTCCTCTAAAGCTGGGCAGGAGAAAAATACTGCTAAAAGTTCCGCTACATGCAGGAGAAAGGGAATAAAATGTGTCCAACCCATTGTGTTCAATAACGCTTCACCCGAATTAAAAAATAAACTAACAAACAAATAGCAACAATGCAAGACAGCAATTACTAACATAAAAAATTCACAGTCTTTCCCTGCTTCTTTACCCCATATTAACTCTGTCCCTATTCAGTGAAATTCAACAAAGCCTTCCAGCCATCTCATCCTCCACAAACATCATCTCACCCTTCTCATTTTGCCCTCGTCCATGACCAGACGCCAATGCGCCAAACATTATTTTCATGCATAAAATTACCCTTGCTTACTCCTGGGCCCGCAATTCCAGCAGCTTCCCAGAATATCGCTTGGCAGGGGTGTTAATTAAGATCTTGCCACCAACAGCGAGAACTTCCATCCTCTGGAGATCACCAGCATAGCTCCGAAATGCTTTGGGACAGAAAAAAAGAGCCCCAGCATTGTCGTGCTGGGCCTTGAGCTGGGGGCTGGTTCAGGCCTCGTCACAAGGCCATGGGTCCATCCTTACTGCACCTCCTCGTGCAGAGGTTCCTCATCTGGCCCCGTCTCGTCCGTTATATCGGGGATGTGCATGGAGGGTGTGACCAGCGAGAGCGGCCCGTTCACTTCATCCATCTCCGTTGGCTCTTCCTTTACCTGAAAAGTGTGCCTGTGGATCCATAAAGGTTTCTTGTTAGTTTCGAAGAGCAATCAATGAGCACAGTTCCACTTTTTCATTTAGCAAGTGCATATTTCAATAACAAATTATCATCTGCTGATTTTATCCTCACACGGATGCAGCTACTTGTTTCCGTCCTCAACCCTCTTCCCCCTCCCAGTTCACTGTCTTTCTACTGTTCTTTTTGTTCTGTTACGTCTTGATCTGTTTTGTGTTCTAGATCCTCTATGAGCCTCGACACTTTATACAAAAAACGAAGGTGTCGATGCTGTGCTTCCCATCGCCCTCCTCGCTAAACTTGAAATCATGGACATGTAGGGAATTTGGGGGAAAATAACGTCTAATTTTTGAAAGGTAACATGCGATCTCCAGCATCCACAAGCAAATAGATAGATTGGCACCCCCCCCCCCCCCCCTCTGAAAGACAGAGTAAGATCATCTGTTGACCACTGTTGCCTCTGTACAATATGGCAGTTCAAACACCAAATAGTCCAAGTGAATTTACAGAAGAACTTCCTGCAGAGGTCGAGTCTTTGGAATATTGTCTGTTGGACGACATCCGAAACACATTGGTGAAACGATTCCACTGGTTTCCATGTCACGTGTGCTATAGGTAGTGTTTCTCCCATTCTAAGTAGGTATACTCTCTGTACATTGAGTTGATGTCAGTGGACTGTGTGCTGCTTAGCATATTCTTAGTGGGGCTGAATCCCGGTGATTGCGGTGGCCAAGGAAGATATTAAAAGTTCATGTCATGGAGTGTAGACTAATCACGAAGCACATAGGTACGATCGATAGCGGTATTATCATCACCTTTGAGGAGGTAATTCGACATAAAGGAATGTAATTGGTCTGCAATAACGCTCAGATCTTCAAGGGATGTAACGCAGTCATTCACAGCGACCACAGGAGGGATTAAGATCCAGGCTATGCCACAAAAACATTCCAACAGCCATTACTTCTCCTTGAGCAGCATGCAGAGTAGAAATAATATGATGGAAATGACGACATTAACCTCATGCATTTGTTAAATAAAACCCTCCATAATTTTCGTTTTAGCAAACAATGGGAATAGTTGTTCGAAAGACTGCGTTACATCTTGTCAACAGGCTCATCCTAAAGATCTTGGCACCTGTGAAGATGCACCTTTCTGTTTGCAGATGAAACCCAGTCGCGTGTGGAATAAAGCAACTGCTACAATGAACTCTTGCCAAATTTGAATACAGTAAACTTGTCTCAGCTGACTCTTTAGGCCACCAACTTCAAAATATTCCATGGTGTATTTATTTATTTATTTATTGGAAGTTGGAGCTCTCTTTGTCTTTATTTTTTGTTACTGCAAGTCTGACTTTGGACTTCCAGGAAATGAAAAAAAACCAAAACAAACCATGGTTACCTCCAAAAACATTATGTTGATGGCCTTGATGGAGATGGAGGTCAAGTTGCTATAGAAAGGTGGTGATGGTTTTGACATCTCTTAGCAATGGAGTCCTGCACCATAACTACTTCCTGTCCATTGACCCAGATTGGCATTTATATTTGAGCAGATTCCATACAGCTGCAGTCACCAATAATGAGATGTATTGAAATTGCAGAAATGGATTCGGTAAATTTGGGTCTACAAACTGGAAGTATGTGTGATTTTAGTCTTCCTCATGGCTATGCCCCTTAGAGATGTCTATCCATTGCCATCTTCGTTTCATTATCTTTGATCTTTATTTCAATCTCCATTGAGCTTGTTGTTTTTTTTTTATAGTATTGTGTTATTTAACGTTCATACGCCCATTGTAGAGAGCTCCTCGAAGCTTTGAGTGAAGCCCAGTGAATGGTCAAGTTGTATAAGCAAATGGATGTGGGATTTAATTGCTGCAAGTGCTCTCAGCCCACTGCTGTTTATCATGGTGACGGAGATGGAAAGCAGGAAGGAAAACATGAGGGGTATTATGGGGAGGATCTTGTATGCGCATGATCTGGCTATTGTGATGGAGAGTAAGTGGGAGATGCAGGAAGTACTGGGGGAGTGGATGGAGGCATTTGGGAAACATGGGCTGAAGATGAGTATGGAGAAGACCGAGATGATGTGGGTTGGGAAAAGAAATGAATATCAGTTTGGAGGGGAATCAGATCAGACGGGGAAATAGGTTTGAGTATCTGGGGGGGAACAGTGACCAGGGATGGTAAGTCGGAGGCAAAGGTGCGGAGGAGGATTCAGGTGGGTGCGAATGCATGGAGGGGGGTGGAGGGAGTAATGGCCGACAAAGATATCAAGGGGATTAAAAGGGAAGGTTCTGATGTTGTGTGTAACGCAGGCCTACCTTTATGGTCTGGAGCAGTGGTTCCAAACCTTTTTTTCTGTCGTTTCCCCCTTCAACCAGTTCAACCCCCCAAATTTCCCCCCACCCCACCCCCCCCGTATATTTATATATATATGAACAAGGAAAAAAGTAGCCAAAACACAAAATTTATTCGCTTAATAACATAAATAACATAATAAATAACATTAAAATATAGCAACACACACACACCCACACACTCCTACACGTACATACAAACATACAAGCTTCCCCCCTGGAATCCTAAAATTTCCCCCAGGGGGAAATTTCCCCCAGGTTTGGAAATGCTGGTCTGGAGACAGTGGCACTGACAGAGAGGCAACAACAGAGGCCGCAGGTTTGTGGAGTTGAAGAGGGTGGATAGAAGGAGGATGGATGAACAGAGGGAGTAGATTGGTGTGCAGACAAGCTTTACAGAGAGATTGGTGAAATGCCGGCTGATATGGGCTGGATGCTTGGTGCGGATCGGGGATGAGACAACGGCAAAGAGTGTATATGTTGAGGGAGCAAAGTAGGAGGAAAAGAGGCAGACTGCGGTTGAGATGGGAGGATTGTGTGAAGAGGGATATCAGTAATATGGGGGTGGTTGGAGAGTAGAGAGAGTTAGCGGAGGACAGAGGGAAGTGGAGGAGTATCGTGATCAAGGCATGGCAGGAGCTTGGTG
Organism: Myxine glutinosa; assembly: GCF_964187855.1. Lineage (NCBI taxonomy): Eukaryota > Metazoa > Chordata > Myxini > Myxiniformes > Myxinidae > Myxine > Myxine glutinosa. The sequence continues at coordinate 50,826,204 of NC_136272.1, read as the reverse complement.
CCATTGGCTCTCACCCCTTATAAATGGAAGAGGAAGAGAAGAAGAATGCTCTCCAGTAGAAGTGATAACTGCAACTTGAATGCTTTTTTCTTAATTCCAATTTTCGCCAATTTGAATGTTTTTGGGGATGTATATGTTCTAATTTGTGATTAATTGACACTAAATGCAGATCAGACCAAGCAGAGCAGGAACATTTGGCCCTCTCTCTGAATGTCAATCGTAAGCCAGCTGGGTTTAATTAGTTCGATAGCAACTCTCTGGAGACAATCGGTTTAGAGAGGTTGTTAACCCAATGGTTGGGACTGATACTTTCAGCCATATTTGAACCCTGAGGTTTCAGATATGAACGGGAGGTATGGGTTAGGATATGTGAGCTCCAGGGTGATCATAAGGAGGAAATAGCAAACCAAAAATAACTTACGCATTACTTGGAGCAGCATATTTACTTTTGAAAAAGTATGGTCATATTAGGCTAAGAATCCATGTGAACTCTCGATGTCGTGATCACATGAAGTCAGGCTCCATGTAAGCACATTGGCATCCATGAGGTCAGTTACCTTCATCATCCTATGGCTCAACAATGGCACGAAAATAGACTCATCGCGAAAGTCATCACTTTCATCTTCGTACTATGAAAAATAATGCACTTTCTTTAACAAAATCGGTCGCTGCACTGTGAATCACTTTTAAAAGAAGGCACAATTTTTATTTTGCGAGCGTGGATAGCGAGTGGAATAAGTCACATGCCAATGATGTTAAATGCCACCTATACTTTAATGGTTCGAAATATTCCCAACTTCTCATGGGGTTGGCCAGGAAAATGTTGGGCCCAAGTCTTTCATAAACCAGCTGTATGGCCAGGCCTGATATTTGATTGGAGGTGATTTGGGAAGGAATTTGCAATATTGAACTGTTCAGGGTGCTGATGATACTCTACTCTTCCCAAAAGACACTGGTGGGAACTTTAACATTCATCAAAGAATGCTACAAGACGGGACACCCGGCTTAACACCAATCCGATGGATGGCACACTAGTTGATGGTTTATAGTCCTATGGTTGATAGTTGGACCGGCAATGCAACCCAGTCAATACACTTAAAGATAAGTATGTTACTTGTGCACCATATTGTCAGACTCTACACTATGCCATAACCTTTCTGAAACTATGTAACCACGACCATGAAGAGGAGGGGACAAAATGCAGAGCAAATCAGTCTTTGCAGAACAAACTAGAACGACACTTGGTAGAGAGCATACCTCCGGCAAGCTGGACAGTTCACCTTTTCTATCCCACCGATAAGCCAATCTGGAACCGGACCTGAACGAAAATCGAATCAGCTTGTTCTTGTCACATAACCAACTCATCCACCAAGTTTTGTCATAAGTCGTCCACAACTTTTTGAAATATCTTGCTATATATCGGTTTTAGCCCTATCACTCAATGGTGAAGAATCACTTTAAAAATTCTCTGATTTAGATCCGGATTCGAATCTTCAACAAAATTGAATCAATTCTTTCTTATCAAACACCCAACATGTCCACTAATTTTCGTCCAAATCCCCCCACAATTTTTGAGATATCCTGTTCACAAATAAACAAACAAGAAAGATGTCATGCAGAGCACAAATCTCCCCAAATAAAGTTTCCATGGATAAATCAAATTGTACATTTTGTTAAGATTAAAATCGACTATCTTAATCAAAGCTCGGGTCAATCGGATTAAAATTTATCATTTTTCAGAAGAAAATTGATGAAATTAGAAGTTTGACTTTGAGTTGACCTTTGACCTTTTGACCTCAAAAACAGTTGGTTTTCCAATTCCATGATGTACTATGCAATTGCTCTTCTAATTTTCAGGTTAATAAGATGAAAAGTGATGATTTTCAGACGAAAATTGATGATTTTAGAAGTTTCACCTCGAGTTGACCTTTGAACTTTTGGCCTTAAAATAGTTGCTTTCCCAATTCAACGAGGCACTCTGCAATTGCTGTTTAATTTTCAAGTCAATCGGATGAAAATTGACAATTTTATAAATTTGACCTCAAGAAGGTGGATCAGACTCGGCAATGGTTGCTAGAGTGAGATGTGCATGGAATAAGTTTTGGGAACTGAGTGGCGTGCTGACGAGGAGGGGAGTGTCGTTGAAGCTGAAGGGAAAGGAGTATGCTGCATGTGTGAGAGTGTTATGATTTATGGGAGCGAGACATGGGTAATGAACGTAGAGCAGCAACGAAGGTTGGAAAGGGTGGAAATGCGAATGGTTCGGTGGATGTGCGGAGTATCGTTGAGAGAGAGGAGGACAAATGATGAATTGCAAAAGATGATGTGAATAGAGCCTGTGATGGATGCTGTGAAGAGAAACAGGTTGAGATGGTTTGGTCATGTGTTGAGGAAGGATGAAAGTGACTGGTTGAGAAGAGTGATGGAAATGAATGCAGAAGGAAGTAGAGGACGGGGAAGACCGAGAAAGACTTGGCTAAAGATGGTGGAAAAAGAAATGCGGGCAAGGGGGTTAACAAGGGGAGATGCAGAAAATAGGGCAAAATGGAGAAGATTGTTATGGGGCCCGCAAGGCTAACCCCCGCTCTAGCAGGGAAAATGGCCTTAAAATGCCTGTTGTTGTATTACCTTTGACCTCAAGATAACCTTTGACCTCAAGATAACCTTTAACCTCAAGATAAAAATCTTCGACTTTGCAAGTAACAAGCAGACAGACATGAGTGCAAACATAACCTCCATCCACCTTTAGTGGTG
>NC_136272.1:50790950-50818450 GCF_964187855.1 Myxine glutinosa | reverse complement strand
CCCAAAGACCATTAAAGACCCAGAGGAACCAAAATACCCTTAAGACCCAAAATACCCAAAACACCCTGAATACCCCCAAAGACCCAGATGAACCAAAAGACCCTGAAGACCCCAAAGACCCAAAAGACACCGAAATGGTCAAAGATGCCTATCCCTCTGAAACGATGTGTGGTGAGGCACGTGAGCGCACCGAATCACACTAGTATAAATAATTGGAAGAAATTAAATAAGTTACAGACGTAGCTTCAGGACGATCTGTTATTTTTGACAAGCTTTCGGTCAAATAGGCCTTCTTCTCAGTATTCCTCAAGTTCAATATATATGTAGAATGTATGTGTATATATATATATGTATATATATATATATATATATATATATATATATATATATATATATATATACACACATATATAATTATATATAAATAAAGGACCATATATACATACATACATATATATATATATATATATATATATATATATATATATATATATATATATATATATATATATATATACATATATATATATATATATATATATATACACATACAGTCATACATACATATATACTGTACACATATATACATATACAAACGTACATACATCGATAATTTTTACAAACACACATACAAAGTTGGATACATCGAGACCTGGGAGGGCTCCGTTCCAATCCTGAAACACACACACACACACACACACATACACACATACACATACACATACACATACACAATTTCTCCCCATTTTTGGCATGATTCTCGTATAGGAGAAACCTGGTGCAATGACAACGTGAGAGGGCGAAGAGGAAGGGGAGATACAAGACTGACGGCGATGGACATCTCTGCCTCAAATGAACCAGTAAGACAGGCGTATCCTAGCACCCTGTGGTGTAGCCTTCAGCTCCAGCCACTTCCCTCTCCCTGCCAGCGCGAATTGCAGCCCTTAACCTCGAGCCTAGCGCTTAGGAGGCAGCCGCCTTTGGTGCTAACACACCGCCAGTGGTGTCCAATCCATCACGGGACGGGGCAGTGCCGTCTCCATTAGCATGTGGGGCTGTGGGGCCCCGACGAGGCGACAGGCCGGGGGATCCGAGCGCTCCATCCATCATGGGGTCCTGGCAGCACCCGTGCAGGCACCATGATGCATGTTGTTTTTGGTCGAGATTAATGAACATCTACGCTGGAGTGGCGGCGTGTAGCGGAGCCGCGACAATTGAGTGCAACTCGTGGGGAGGCAGCCGGGCGCGTGATAAGGAACTGCGGCGACTGACACAGATAATAACGCGCACTGTTGTAAACAAGTGCTGCCCAGGCTCACACTCGTGCTTCACCCACCCGTTCCGGGGTATCTTCAGCCCAGCTTGAACTCCGCTATGACCCACTCGCTTGAAACTTCACCCTGACCCCACCGGGTTCACTATCCAACGCCATCTTCCATTTTCGCTATCCAGCGCCCCTGTGGCCCGACTCGTTTCTCACACCGCCCCGACCCGGCTTTCACTTCCATTCAACACCACTATCACTCCACTTTGACACAGTCTATCTCCGCCCTGGCCTGAATTTCGCTTCATTTTGTCCGACTGTAATTCCGCCTGTCCCTCATGTTTTTTTTCTCCGTCCTGTTCAAGTTCTCACTTTGCCCCTAGCGGAAGTATACACATGCACCCTGATCATGTATGTTGTTCACTCTACCAATTTCTTCCTTCAAGCCGACCGACAACCGACGCTGACTACTTCCGCAAAAACTGGGCCGCTGAGAAGTAAACCGGGCTATCCCACATGATGCAAATTCTGATAAAAAGGGGTTCCAAGTTCAGATTTTAATTTACAATCCCATTAAACTCCAGCTCAACAAAGAGATCAGTGTCAGCCTCAAACACCGTTTAAAACTGTCTTCACCACCAAAGGTGTACCGCGACCTGTGGGGTAGCTTGGTTTACCTCTCAGGAACTCAGCTTGCCTGACACATCGTCCCATAACCAGAACAATTAATACAGGCGGACCACATGGGTTCGGATTATTCGGACACGTGATTTATGCTGATGAGCAATTTGCAGATGGACCAGCAAGCAATTAGTAAAGCTCAAATAATGAATACAGTATTCCCACCTTTGGATTTAGGGAAGGTAAAAAAAAAAAGAAAAAAAAAAGTTTTTTCTTATAATTTGCTTTTTAACCTGAGCCGGTCTTCCCAAAAACACCCTTCTTTGGATAGATATACATTATATTTGTGAGGGAATATCACAGTTAGAGAAACATTAAACAAAAGGAAAGGTGCACTTGTCGCAACGAGGTAATTACTTTGATTGGCAAACTGTTTATCTTGCATGATGCAATTAGTATCATGGTTATAGGAGTAACGCTGCATTATACTGTCAAGGCTAATTTTACTCTAATTCTTAGCTGCTGTCTCTCCTTCTCCAGGGTAATAAGATATTATTCTGGCAGCACAACAGTGATCAGGCAGGGAGGCTAATTGAGAGGAGGAAATGCATTTCAATGCGCAGCATGCTAACTGAGCGCAGCAGCAATGGTAGCAATTTTAGTGTCAGCCCGACTGAGTGAACCCGTATTTATGTATGCATCAATTTTTCACACGTGCACAAGAGCTACAATAAAACAAGAATCGCCAAAATGCATGTCGCAGGCACTTTGAATCATTTATGAATAAGGAAGCTCTGAGTGGTGGGATTATTTGCGCATCCCCTAGATAATGTTCGTGGAGTGCCTCGCCTGAGTGCCCAATCTTGAAGGTGTACCGATGCCTCCGTGCTTGTCGTTTGTGGCCAAAACTGAAAACTGACGTTAACTAATGATTGTCCTTCATTGCTGGAGATGGTCGCTCATAGGTGGTAATCGAGCACCCAGGATCATTCAGTTGATAGTTGCAGCTGCTGCCCACACAGCAACCTACCTCTGAGATCACAAGCTGGGTAACCTGTTGTCAAGGAATATGTACCTAAAAGGACTAGACCGGTTGTTACTGGCAATCTAGGTCGGAATTTGTTTTTTTCAGGTGTTGAGAAAAACTTAACCGACTCTTCCACAATTGACACCAATGAGCTTTAAGCTCCGCTGGTTGATGCTGACATAGAGTGGACACCAATTTCAATGTCCATCCAAGGTACGGCACACACATTGACGCAATACCTCGCCCGCGAAGCACCAATTCAACGGTTTACATTTGGCATTGGAATCAAACACCGACTAAACATCGCAAAGGGAAGTGTGCTACCTCTGCACCATCCGAACCGAATGAAAAGTGAGACGAATGGTGCGTGTTTGTCCTCCGTCACAATGGTGAGGGTGCACCTCTCCGAAAGGACATTGAGCCTCGGTATGAAGGCATCCGAGGGACAGTGTAACTACCGGTCCTGGAAACCCTCTGAGCATTTGCTCGCTATATTGTGATAAAATCCCCCCCCACCCCCTTTCCCGTGCCTCCTCCCCCCAAGCGTTCTCCCTCCCACAGATCTCCCGATGTCCCTGTTCTCTGCTGTTGTACTTGTGTGCTTCCCTCTCTCCCCATCTCCTCTCCCGCTCGCTTTATTATGTTTTTTTATGTGTCTGTTTGTTTTTTTGTGATTGATGTTAGCTCTTACACGAGCCTCGATCTTGTATACAAAAAAAAAAAAAAAAAAATGGAGACGTTACCTTGGGGGCCAGGTGCCATCATGTGCTTTGCGGGCTTTTTCAAATGCTTCAAATACACCAATATCTCCTTGCACTACCAAGTCTTACAATATCACTTTTTCAAACTGAAATGCGCTTTTACTTCTCTCCTTATTAGAATGAAATAAATCGTCAGCATCAATGATCTTGCTGAATAAAGGTCAGTTTTTTTTTTACTGCATTTGGGCAATGGGGTTCCTAGGGAAATTGAATGGCAAAAAACCAAAAAATCGTTGGATTTTGTTTGAATCAAGAATGTGGAATCTGTTAATTAAGAGCAGAATAATATTCAGCGCCAAACTAACGGCTTTTCACTTTTCCTTTTCAGTCGCTTGCGTTCTTGAATTATACCGATTCGTGTTATTTTCATGGTCATTCTGACATTACCTGTGCAAATTCCTCGTGTGTGACTTACTTTACAGAGTCGTACCCTCGACATTCCACGCGGGTGTGCAAACTGGAGCCCGAATGCGATACGGTCTGAGTGTTACCGATAAAGCTTTATGGCCCGCTCAAACACCCTTTAAGCTATTTCGGCTCGAGAGACTCCGATGCATCGGCCAATGTAAGATGCTTTTTCACACCTGGGACTTACAATGAAGACCGGCGCTCGAGGTTTGGTATACCTGTATTCCTTCATCAAAAACTGGCTGCAATCTTGGCACATATAAATATATAGCAGGTGAATCTGGGAGCAAACACGGCATTTCACAAGATAATTAAGGTGTGAGTGAAGGTCAGCTGGTCCATCACGCCTGTGCCATATTCACATCCCAGAAATCGCACCTGCTGCAGTTGGTGTCATTATGCAAAAACGCAAAGGCTGCGACTTGGGATGAAATGGGATGTTAAATAAGACACCTTTTCTCGAGTTGAGATTTAACCCGTTTACTGCCTTTCTCTCACACTAGTTCCACTGTTATTTGGTTATTTTATGACATTAAAAACGTATTCTGAGACTCATTTATGAGCTCCAATTAAGATTCAATTTATATGTATGCAGCACGTGACTGCTGATAGCTCCAATGCTGGAAGTGCATCTGTGCAACTTACCAGTGTGCGGATGACAGCAAACCTACTCTTCATCAAAAGACGCCGTTGGATCTTAAACGTCCACCAGCTAATGCTAGCAGATGAGTCATATATATATTGTTGCGGTTTTGTGTTTTTACAAATAAGGGTTAATTTCCCCTCATAGTTAGTCACACTACAACATGTAGCCTCGTTTAAGCTCAGTTACTTCTTAGTAAGTGTAAGCGTAGACCTTTCCTATGTTTAGTTTGCGTTGAGTAGAATAATGAGACTTAGGTCTCCTTCCAATGCTTATGCCGCCTCGATGCTTTGAATTTTGGCGCAAAATACCAAGAGGCCGGCCTGACAAGTCGATCCAGGCCGAAGGAATGCGGGACAGTGAGAGTGACCGGTAAGCACGAGCTGCCAATCAGGGCTCGAGGGGAGTGGCTTACGACTGCGGCAAAAGGCGTGGTTTGGAACATTCGATATGGGCCAGGGCGTGGCAATATAACCCTGTGCCCGAAGCCCCCACCTCAGTTGTGAGAGTCGGTTCGGAGCGCCAAATTGTGGGAAGGGAGGCAGACGAGTTACAAGTTGAGTTCGCGGTTGAGCTTGAGTCAGATCCTCCGTTGAGTTACGAGAGTGAAAGCGCGCCGTTGTATTAATCGCGCTGTGAAGGACCGCCGTGCCGGGTGAGAGACGTGCATATTTTCCTGCCTGCCTTTGATCGAGATATGCGCTGCGAGGATCCCTCCCGCCTGCCTGCCTGCCTTCATCGGGGGACGTGCTGTGACCGCCAGAGGGCCACGCCGGGTGAGCTGTTCCTGAACGACCAAGCTGGCGCGTTCAGCGCATGAACAATCCTTCCTTCATCCCTCCCGTGAGTGTGAATGGGCCCATAGTCTGGGAAAATTAAGTTAAGACTGACTAAGCTCTGCCCTGTGTCTCTCTTTTCTACCTAACCATTGTACATAATAGTGTAAATAAATCGTGTTATTTCTTTGTTTCGACCGTCTCGTGTTTTCCATCATTGACTTAGCATGGTACGAACTATATCGCTCTAATCGGGTTCCAATAACAAGGTAATAGCACGGACCACGTGGTGCGCCATCCGCTCGGGTGCACTCAAATTACGCGTGGTTCGTGCGAGACATGATCCCCGCTTCCGCGGCGGCGTGGGTACTTAGGTACGTGCGAACATTGTCCCGAAACCCTGTCCCGCGTCTGACCGGAAGTGGCGAGTCAAGTCTCGCGGTTGCGACGACCCAAGGAGAACAAGGTGCTTAATCTCCCCTTGGTAAGGGAACGGGGGTCGCGCAAAACCATAACAATATATATATATATATATACACATATATACATATATATATATATATATATATATATATATATACATGTATATATATATATATTTATATATATATATATATATATATATATATATATATATATATATATATATATATATATATATATATATATATATATATATATATATATATACAGACTTGGCATTTAATATGGAATATATATTTTTTCTTGACTTGGGTTTACTTTCTTAACTCAGTATATAAATCTGGTGAGTTTCTTTTACACTTTGGTAATTTATTTGTTAAAAGAACCACGTCACTGATTGTCTGTCGCAGCAAGAAGTCAACAACAGGATTATATCACAGGTGGTGTGGCAAAATGTACGGACAGGTGCATTTGATGATTGGCTTCACAGTCGGGTACACAAGGGTTGTTGCGTTCTGTATTAGTGGAAAACAACTGCTGCACGTCTCCAAAAGTTATTGCCGCTTCCTCTGGAGATGGTCCGTCAACTCGACAATGCTGTTTGTCATGGAGTGGTGGCTTTACGAAATTACGGCATGAAACAGCGTGCTATTGCTCGGCAGTATGGCATCACTCAAGGTCAGGTGTCAAAGATCCTGAAACGAAATGCTCAGAGGGGTGTCCCGACTCCAATACCGAGGCCAGGACGTCCCCGCAGAACCACAAGGAGGGAGGATCGCCAGCGGCACCGGTTAGTCCGCAATGGCCGTACCAAGTCAGCTAATCGGCTTAGGGCTGAGTGGCAGCAACTGACAAATGTGCCTGTATCCAGAAGGCTAGTCAACCAACGACTGGTTCAAGCAGGCTATCGTGCCAGGCGTCCCCTGAGAAAGCCATACCTGAACAGACAACACCGCCAGCGCCGATTGCAGTGGGCCAGAGAGCACCGTCAATGGCAGCCAGGACACTGGAATCACGTGATCTTCAGTGACGAGTCTAGATTTCTGGTCTATCGTCAAGATGGCCACGTCCGAGTGCACAGACAAGTGCATGAAGCTTACAACAAAGATTGTATAGTGCCAACAGTCCAAGGTGGAGGTGGTGGGGTGACCCTTTGGGCTGCTTTTCATGCAGGGGGCAAAACTGACCTGGTTGTTCTGAATGGAAACCTGAACCAGTTCAAGTACAGGGCCATTCTGGAAGAAACATTGCTTCCATTTGCTCATGCAGCCTTTCGAGGAAACTTTGTCTTCCAAGATGACAATGCATGGCCTCATCGTGCTCGCATGATCCAACACTTTCTTGCTGACCGTGGTGTAGAGCATACGGAGTGGCCTGCCATGTCCCCGGATATGAATCCGATAGAGAACTTGTGGGCAGAATTAACGCGTCAAATCGACCACTTGGACCAGCAGCCGACCTCTGTGCGTGAATTGCAGCAGGCTATTGTCACGGCATGGCAAGCGATTCCTGTCCAAACCTTGGCAAATCTCGTGAACAGCATGCCTCAACGTGTATGTGCTTTCCTGAATGCTCGTGGGGGTTACACGAAGTACTGAACTGTAATTTTACTGTCCGTAATCCCAGTCGTAATTTAACTTTTGTTTTTGTTAAAAAAAACATTTGGCTTATGTGCAAAATAAAGAGATACTTCTGGAAAACGTACAGAAGTTTAACACAGTACTGTCCATGAATTGAGTTCGATATCAGTTTACATCACTTTCAAGGATCAATTTATTTGTTTCGAAATGTCAAATGTAGTATTTGTTTCTTTTAAAGGTCACATTAACAAAATCTAGAATAATTTCAACATAATTCCTATGAACTTTTGGTTCTAAGACATCTTGAAAAGTAAGTTCACCCCCACAAAAAAAATATTCCATATTAAATGCCAAGTCTGTATATATATACTGTGGGACCCTGCTATTCGCAGGGGTTACATTGCTGGAAAGTGCCACAAATTGCGAAACCACGAATATTGGGGCATTGTTTCAATGGAAAAAGGGGGGATAGGTCGCGAAAATCCGCGAATAGAGAGGACCTAACCGCGAATGGCGAGGCAAATCCCGAGAATGTCGATGATAATCTGCAAATGTCGATGAAAGTCCCGGAAATAGTGAAACTAAAACCGCGAATGTCGGCGATAATCCCGGAAATGGCGAGACTAATCCCGCAAATGTCGACAATAATCCGCGAAGGTTGATGAAAGTCCCGGAAATGGCGAGACTAAACCCGCGAATGTCGGCGATAATCCCGGAAATGGCGAGACGAATCCTGCAAATGTCGACAATAATCCGGGAAGGTTGATGAAAATATAAGCACACAGCAGCGAATGTATAAGCAGGTCATGCTCGTGGCTTGTAGATGTTTTATTGCATACGTCCAACTGCTTTGTGAATGGCTGGTGAAAGATGGGTTTTTATAAATGTGTCAAGCTAGCGGCTCGTGAATTTATTTTTTTTGCACCCCTGAAAAATCGCGAATTTGCGGGACACGGCTGCAAATAGGGGTTAGAAACCGTCCTCCCTCTGGTGTTAGAGGGAGGACGGTTTCTACCTCTGGTGTCTACAAGTGTTAGAAACCATCCTCCCTCTGGAGGAGGCCATAGTTTTATCCACACTCAAAGAACATAATCTATCGTACTTATCTTATCAGACAACTATATTAAGTTCATTTTTACCATAAACGGAGACGACTTACAGTCACGTGAAAACGTAAGAGCACCCCATGTAAAGTTTTGACTTTTTCAACATATTTCAACATACAGCTATTTGATCTTCATTTCAACAATATTGATAGATAAAGGTGTTTTAATATAACAAATATCATGAAACATTTACATTTTGTAGTCCACAGTATAATTTAAATAAACATAAATGCAAATTTTGCATGTGGAAAAAGTAAGTACACCCCGACATTTATCACCACTTCAAATACCTAAAATTAGAATCAGGTGCACCAGCTCAGGTGCAAATGATTAGAACATCGTTAGAGGGGATCTTGGAGGAACCTGTCTTATTTAAACCTCAGACATTTAGTTTGGTTTGCTCTTTGTCGTTGAAGTGTGCGGCGTCACCATGCCGAGATCAAAAGAGCTCTCTGAGGCCTTCCGAAAGAAGGTTATAGATGCCTCCGAGTCTGGGAAGGGATTTAAAAAGATCTCCAAACAATTTGAAATCAATCATTCGACTGTCCGGAAGATCATCTACAAGTGGAGAAGATTCCAAACAACTGCCAACTTGTTCAGGCCAGGCCGCCCCAGCAAGTTCAGCCCGAGAGCAGACCGCAAGATGCTGAAAGAGGTCTCGAAGAACCCCAGAATGTCATCACAGGACCTACAGGTAGCTCTTGCCACTGTTGATGTCAAAGTGCACAAGTCTACCATTAGAAAGAGGCTGCACAAATTTGATCTACATGGGAGGTGTGCCAGGCAGAAACCTTTGCTGTCCAGAAAGAACATCAGGGCAAGACTAAAGTTTGCCAATGAACACCTAGGCAAAGACCAGCACTTCTGGAACAATGTGCTCTGGACAGATGAGTCAAAGGTAGAGCTATTTGGCCACAGTACCAGAAGACATGTTTGGTGAAAACCAAAGACAGCATTTGACCACAAGAACCTGATACCAACTGTAAAGCATGGTGGTGGAAATATTATGGTTTGGGGCAGCTTTGCTGCATCAGGGTCTGGGCAGCTCACCATCATAGAATCCACTATGAATTCTTCATTGTACCAGAGGGTGCTTGAGGATAATGTGAAGCCATCTGTCGGAAAGTTGAAGCTCAACCGAAGGTGGACCTTGCAACATGACAATGACCCTAAACACACCAGTAAATCCACCCAGGAATGACTGAAAAGAAAGAAATGGAGGGTTCTGGAATGGCCAAGTCAAAGCCTGGATCTAAATCCCATCGAGATGTTGTGGGGGGATTTGAAAAGAGCTGTGCATGCAAGAGACCCGTCAAACATCGCACAGCTGAAAGAATTCTGCATGGAGGAGTGGGCAAAAATTTATCCCAGTCGATGTCAGAGACTGGTAGACAGTTATAAGAAACGCCTACTTGAGGTTGTTTCTGCCAAAGGGGGCAATACCACCTATTAGAGCCAAGGGTGTACTTACTTTTTCCACATGCGAAATTTGCATTGATGTTTATTTAAATTATACAATGGACTACAAAATGTAAATGTTTCATGATATTTGTTATATTATATCACCTTCATCTATCAATATTGTTGAAATGAAGATCAAATAGCTGTATGTTGAAATATGTTGATAAAGTCAAAACTTTACATGGGGTGTACTTACTTTTTCACGTGACTGTATCATGCATATCCCTTTCTAATACACTGAAATTTCTCATTTATTTGTGAGGCAGAGGATTTGGCCAGGCTACAAGCATACAATTGCCTTTTACTTTTGAGAGATACCGTGAGATGTTTCCTGTCCACAACCCAAATGCAGGTAAAACATCTTGGTTTTTGTCATCCCGAAGAACAGCACTCTGTGAGATACCGTGCCCCCGATCGGCATTTTTAGTAAGATTTGACTCCACAGGGGAAGATTACAGCTCAGAAGCGAGCACGCTGTGAACTGAACCGTCCTGCCATCCTTCAGCCTAAAACAGCCGGCCTCCGAAGGAGGTCTCCCGTGCAAGTACTATCAGACTCACATTTATTTATCTTTCAAGATCTGGCTGCACTGAGTGTATCCAAGTCATAAGCCGAACTCAGTAAATTACTGGTGATCAAATCCACATGCCGGTGCCTTTGAACGTTTTGCAGGATGCGATGAGCTTGATGTACTGAACACATTTTGGCGAAACAATAATGTGATCCATTAAACTTGTGCATGTCGTTGCTGGAGTATCTCATATAATGCACGTGCGTTATTGCAGTATTAAATATCGCGTTGACATGGGGGAGACGTCACTGCCGTAGAGCATCGAGAGGCCTTGGCGTGACAGGATGACGGTCAATCGTACAACAGCTCGGCCAATATCTTAAGGTATCACAGACTGATGGGATGACTGATGGAGCATTCCAAACCACTGTGAAAGGTCACCGTAACTGCAAGGGTGGTTGAAGGTTGATGTGGACTATTTTCGAGAAAGTTCCAAAGCACATGGAAAATGATGAAACGACACACCTGTTCCGTTGATGTGGTACCGCCTTGATCCTACCTGTGCATAAATCATTGGGATGGGTCATTGCATGACACGTCCTTTTAGTTTTTCATCAATTCGAAAACTTCATGGCAGGCACATGTTCTTTGAGCAATTCATAAACATAGGAAGCACAAATGGACTTGTCCAGACTGTATGAGGGTTGATCTAAAACTTAGAAACCTACATCCTCTGTCGCACCCAGGTCCTTTGAGGTCTGGTAGAGGAAAAGTCCATTGGTACCAAATTCTTGCACTGGCATTATTTAATTTCAAGTGAATATGAAATGGTTGTGTCCATACTTCCAAAACAGAGAGCAATATTCTTCTGCTATTTCAAGTCCAGTAATCCGACACTTCATGTTTGCTTGTGTGACCGAAGTGGGTTGCATGTGCAAATGCTCAAGATCACTAACCGATTCTTGACCATTTATGAACTCCCTGCATCATTTAAACAAACAATCATGTCAAATCCATATATTACCAATTTTGCAGACGGTCTCCTGTGAATCTCAGCTGGTTTGATGTTCTTCTCAACGAGGAAGCTCCTAATCTTCATCAACGATCTTCTTGATTCTCTAGAAATTCCTCTTTATCTCTCTGCTGATGACTCCACCGTCTGCCGCAATATCCCTCATCCTTAAGATAGGCAGGCAGCAGCCTCTTCCCTCTCTTCAGAACATGATAAAATCACTAGCTAGTCAAACATTTGGAATATATCTTTCAATCCTGACAAATATCACACTCTCACTATCTCTTTCCGAAAGGACCGTCTGGCAAACCCTCCTATCTACTTTCTTAACAATCCTCTTGAGGAAGTCCAGTCATTCAAACTCCTGGGCCTCACTTTGAGCCATGATCTCTCTTGGGCAAAACACATTGCAGAGTTGGCCAACAGAGCCATTTGCTGACATCATGCAAGATTCTTCCTTGGCACACCTGAAGATTTATCTACCCACAAGGCCTTCACCCACAGTTTGAGGGAATACTGCTCTCCCTGCATCTTCCCCAAATCCCTTATTTCTCCAAGTCTGCCTATATTTTGTCCCTCAACACCACTGTTGGTGTGTCCCCCCTTCCACCCTCTGCACCCTCCCCTATCTTTTTCTATTGTTCTTTTTGTTCTGTTCCGTCATAATCCGTTCTGTGTTCTAGCTCCTCCACGAGCGTTGGCACTAGTTGGATAAAAATTAGAGACCCTGTTGCACAGCATCATCTCACTTTGATGTTATCTACTCGTAGCAAGTGACATTTATCGAGGAGTACGAGAGTTATCACTGGCACACTGAACAAATTAATATTCCTGCATGAAGCACGGATAGCAAGTGGTCTGGTCTTCTTGCAGACTCCTTGACCCCAGGTTACACCGCTTGTTATCTTTGAGTGTGGTTTCTGTCTGAGCAGCAGCTTCTGAACTGTAAACCAATTTATCACCCGCATGTTTCATGGGAAAATACTTCTTCAGATACGAAGAGCGACCAACACACATTCATGTTCTGGAAGTGACAACATGGCCTTAGAGGCAACAGAATCATTCAAGTTCTTAACATTCATTATATTGGGTGTAATGAAGGATTTGTGTTAAATTCCACAGTGTGCTAAGTGTTTGCCATGTCAAAATGGAAACACATCGTTTAAGGAACTCCATACGAGCCGGAAATTGCAAACGGAGATCACACGTGATGAAAGTGGTGTCAGAGTTAGCAAGTTAGTATGGAATCACACTTTAAAGGATTTAGATTAAAATGTTTTTGCAAGTTCGCTGTGTTGTTACAATAAATCAAATTGGATCACGTTATTGGCCTTTGTGCTTAATTTTACCATCCAATCATGAATAATCATGGCTAATGTTATTCATTGGCTTTTGAGTGTGGTTTCAATGTGAAAACTTCTCATGAAGTTTCAGCTGATCATCTCATTTTTGTATCAACACAAAATGGAGGCATTTTAACAACCTCTTCTTCAACCCCACCCTATCCTCCCCACTGTTGCCCTCTAACTTCTTCTTCTTCTTTGGGTTGTATTGTGCTTTCAGAGCTGCAAGGCTCTATATACGCCACACATCAAAACCTGGAGTCCTAATCAAGAGAGAAGCTATTAGGTTCCCCTAAAATTTTATACAGCTTTCCCACTCCCCTTTAAAAATCCTAGCACGGCCTTACAGAGTCGAGGCTACCCTCTAACCATCCAATGTGTACCATTTAATGTAATGCAGTAAACTCCCACAATTCCCAGTTCAGACATAGTGGTTTCGGCTATTTGCGGATCGCAGCTGGGAAAAATCATTACCTCGCTGCTCAGGTTACATTCTCTAATCTGTCTTGTCTTTCTCTCTTCTTGTGCTTCTGATTCCTGCTCTAACCTACATGATTGGGAAGCACGTTATCCTCCACTGGTATATATTGGAGCAAGCTGAGCCGATGCTTCATCCCGATACACGTATGCATATTTCCCAGGAAAAAGCCTTTTAGTTTTCTGCTAATTTATTTTAGATAGTACACAAATATATCATTTGCATGTTTATTTCATTTTACAGCATTTATTCTTGTCGAAATATGGTTATTATTGTGCGCCAGGAACCTATCCTCCTTTTTCCCCATAAGCCCCTCGTATCAGCATTCACCTGATCTCAGGGAGGTCGCCCCCACGAATGGGGAGGCTCTAAATGTTTGTCCGAACTTTCCTTCCCTCCCTTTACTTCCATCTCCTTTCAACCTCAATATCTATATCTCCCCACTACTATTTTCTCCCCTTTCTCTTTCATTTCTTCCCGCTTCCCTTTTCCTCAATTTAATGCCCTCTCACCCATAATGTGTCCCTTAAAGTTTTAATGAAAGTAGTTCATGATGACCTTTTGACTGTTCATTGAAAAAAGGTTTAGCCTGTCTGATCAACCCAATCAACATGGCATAATAAAGACAACTTTTGCTTTAATCGTTTATGATGCGTTTCTCTATTTCCTGCCAATTGTCTTGTATGTGTTTGTGTTACTTTGTACATTATACAATTCATTACATGATTCAAAACGATTCCTCAAGCCTCAACCTGGCATGTAAATCAGCATTTAGCATCAGGCAACCACGATATTGTCTGACTACTATGCCGACTCCCATTGGCGAGTTACCGCTGGAACCCTGGCCGAGTTCCCTTTCCGAGTCACTGCATCAGTGGCACAGCCAAACCCCGAATGAATAATACTACCCACAGGCACGTGTTGCATATTATTAAAGAAGAAGATGACGACCATCACCACCACCACCAATATTACTACCATTACTACATTCATTCACACCTTATTGTGGAGCAGCCAGACAATATATTCAGCTCCAAGTTTTACACGAACTGGTCGGCCGGGCCTGAAGCTCGACCGAAGGTGGGAGGAATTTCGGAATTTGACCAGAGTTGTGTATAGCCCAGGAAGTTAGCCAGAAAGGTGAGTCAAGTTAAATGACTCGGGGTGGTTAGTTCAAAATATTCCTGACACCAATGCTTGACCTTTGTTGTTGAATCCAGAGTATGGTGCAGGGTCTTTTTGTGCCAATGAACAAGACTTGAAGTGGCATTGGTTTCAGCCGGAAGTGTCCTTAATGAACCAAGTAAACTATCCAGTGCGAAATGTGGTATACTTCTCCACCAAAAGTTTTCATCCCATCCTTGGTTAATACAAAACTTCATGGTGGTGACTTTCAAATCCACTAAAAATGCATTGTTTGTGTTAAGGCCCACCACATGTAGCACCTTTATGATGGAATGTCCCAATGTTGGAAAGATAAAAATTCAATATGTAGTGTGACTTCAGGGTAATGCCAAAGAAAATTGAATTGAATTTTAAGTCGATTGGGAAGGTAGATAAGTGCTTAAGGTGCATTGCTTACATTGTTTGAGGTGAAGCTTGTCCAGGGCTACAACTCCCATTACTCCCATGCTCAATAAGTCCATTGAAGTCTTCATGGCCTGCTCCCATCAGTCCCAACGCTGTCATGTGGTTTCCAAAAGCGCCCAGCAGAGGAAAGCTCGTTTCGGCCAAAGCCGCCTGAAAACAAACATCACCTCTTTTAGAACATGCCGCCAGACACACTACCTGCCCTTCCTTTCTCGAATGCAAAGCTCGGCTGGTTGTTCCGTAAGAAGCCCACAAGACGACGCGTGGCCACCGATGTAGTGAGCTGCGGTGGGCATGCGCCCTTCGGCACAAAAGCAGTCGTGATGTCGTGCCAGTCGCACTCCTTCCTTGGAAGATTAAGCAAAGGAAACGTCGATCCTCGTTGATTTGCACATATACCCAGAGCCATCAGGGGTTCCCTTTAATGGGAATCTCCTTTGGTTATGAACCCTGCACAAAATGTCACAATTGCAGTGCGTTTTGAATCGGGGAGATTGAAATTTAAATCAGTGCCCGTGTGTGTGCCTAGCAAAAGCTTCAGGCCTTCAAAGAGTTCCTTCCCTCGAATCTGCTGGAAGCTTCCATTTGAAATCTTAGTTTCCAATGACGGTCGCCAATTAGACATCATCCAAGCGAAAGGATTTCTCAGTTATTCTTTAACGGTTCACTTTCCTTCATATTTGTGTGCTTACGATGAATCTCACAGTACGCTCTGCGAATCGCTGCCCGTTCTTAACCGCTGTTGTTGCAACTCCAATCACCTGTTTTGAAATGCAAATTCCAGATGGGTAAAAATTGTTGCTGGTCGGCATGGGTCCCTCCCACCACATGGAGCAGGCCTAAAATCAGAGACATCATCAGCTGCAACATCTCAGTGTGAAATGCGGGCCAATTTGACACACGAGCCGACTTTGGTGGAAAGAACTTTAACATAGATTTTAATGAAAGTGCTCCATGTGCACATGAATATTTTACAGGCATGCTTTCATTTGCCTAAATTTTTTAACACCGCCATGTATTTTCAATCACTACGATCATTATAAACAACTGCCATCATGGCTCGTTATGTGACCAACAGTGCGATTTGAAAATTTTCACTGGGTGCCTAATTTGATATTGAGAAGTCACCTGGAGTGTGTTTCAAAATCAATCGAGTTTGTTTTATTTATTTGTTTTGCTCGACAAGATCAAGGCTCATGGAAGAGTAATGTTATGAGCGTATTAACTGACAGTAGAGCAAGTAGGGCAAAGGTTGTAGCAGTTGGACACAACAACCAAGGGAATGAACTCATAGGGAAAGGGAAAGAGCAGAGTGAGTAGGGGAGGAAACAAACAGGTACTCTGCAAGTAAAAGGTTTGGGTTATGGGGTTTTGGGGTTTGAAGGGAGAATAAAGATTGTGGGTTCCGCTCCTTTATTTCCGAAATGTCTGCTGCATTATATCTTTACCTCCGCTACCAAAGGTGGATAGAAGTTTTGTTTTCACCCCTGTCTGCCCGTGAACAAGATATTTGAGAGAGTTATGGACGGATTCAGACAAAATCTGGTGGACAAGTTGGGTGTGCACCAAAGACAAATTTATTACATTTTGGTGAAGATCTGCACAAGGATCCGGATACTAGGATTTTTAAAGTGGTTCTTCACCATTGAGAAATGGGTCCAAAACGATAAATGGCATGATATTTCAAAAAGTTGTATACAGATTCAAACAAAACTCGGTGGATGAGTTGAGTAGGTGACATGAACAAGCTGATTAGATTTTAGTTGAGGTCTAGATGCAGATCCGGCCTATCAGTGGGATATACAACGTAAACTGTTCAGCCTGGCGGAAGTGTGCGCTCTACCGAGTGCCCTTCTAGTCTTGCCGATGGTTTTACGAATACCTAATTATGTCATCGGCCAGAGATACGATTCAAAGTTCCACTTCCAAAAATAAATGAATAAATAAACAAATCTGGAGTTAATAATACAAATTAATTCTATGGAATATATAATAGATCTTATTGAAATGAGACTCCTTGGCTGTTCTTTAATCGAAATCTGCAAAGCCCATCGCCCCACTGCTTTCAACGCCTCAACCATTCCTTCCGCCCTTAATTAACCAAAGCAATATATCTGAGGTTCCTTCCAACCATCATGCGCAGATCTCCCTTTCATGTTGTTTAACTTGAAATGCAAAGCAGAAAACCAATACATGCTGTGCAAAATATATATTTTTACAGAGAAACTCGCCTGCAGACTTGCGTTGAGCGCCGCTCCGTAGCCCAGGCCGTGTTGTATTGTCTTCATCAGTGATGGACTCCTTTGGAAAATAGGAACGTAGTTAGAACGAGCATCTCAGCAAAAGGGTCAATCTCCTCATCACGGTACTATCAGTAGGGACGACTTGTCATGCCAGGATTATGATAAGTCAATACAGCATGTAATCGTTGCAGCAATCCAAATGGATATCAGGATCAGAAAGGGCACAAAAATGGTGGGAAGTGGGAAAATAATTTGGAATCCATCACTGCGGCCATGATCACGTTGGCAGGGCTAGGATTGTTATGTTCCCGAGCTTGAAGTTTGTGAGGCCTGTCCCAGCGAAGGCCCGTGCTAAGCGGGTTACGTCCTGATGATTTGCACGAGGCCACTGCTGCGCCGCATACGACACCGCCATTAGGCCATAAGGAATGACAGGGTGCAATTTGCAGCCCGCTGGTGCTGCATTATCAAATGTGACAATCTGTTATCTCCGTTATATCATCTGCACAAGCAGAGATGCACTGGAGTTCGATCCGATCATCTGGAAGATGCATCCAGGCTAGGTAATCATTAAAGGAATCTGATGCTGGCAAACGTTGGAGTAAAGGGAGGTTGAGGCAAAGGAAGAATTAATACACATCTTGGAAAGATTTACAAAGGGGTTGCTGTACACTTGCAATGCAGTTTCCTCATGCGTTTCAGCTGCATGGGTTTGAGTTGTAGTTTGACTTGACAAAAAGAGGGTTTTAAAATGAGGAAGTAGATGCAGAGGTGAATAAACAAATCCGGGTAAATATGCGCCTTGTCAGGAGGGCAGGAATTCGAAAATGCCGTGGAGGGGCCAAACGGCTGTCGGAAAATCATGGCAGTTAAAATGAATTTTATGTTCGCCGCACTCCATCTCCCACCACGGTGGAGAATTACAGTTCCGCAGGGAAAACCGTCAAACCCATATCTATAGCACCAGGCTCATAGAAAAGGGCAAATAAGGAACCCATTCCATCGGTTGGGGAAAACAAAACTAACCAGAGAAATGAACAGCATTATCACAGTAATCAGAAAGTTGTTGTAAAAATCGTCTTTTAATCATCGAAGCAATTCATAAAGCAAGAATCCAAACTCTAGATTTCCAAAAAAAAAAAATAAATTATTGCTTTCCATATCCTGATGTTTGCAGTAAACACAAAATATGGTTGAAAGGAAGTCAGAACTATTGCCACGAGGCTGTTTTAAGGCATCGTAAAACAGTGCATCGCACTAACCCCGTCATTTTCTGTGGCCGGCGCTTCTGGAACTCCAGTTCATCAACGGTCCACACAGCACCTTTGACGTTCTCCACACGAACGAAGCATTTGTGCAGGCTCAGATTGTGACGCACAGCATTCTGTAGACATGCGTACACTGGTTTAGGGGTCAGAGGGTAGAATCTGCCACATTTTTATCGTTAGAGCCAATGAATAAATTTTGCATATCGTAATCATCGGAGAGCCGTGTAGCAAACCCCATTCATTCCAAGGAACCGGGAAACCTGAAAGCCATTCTGGACCAATGAGGCTGTAACTGTACCATAGCTCCTCCACAAAAGGAATATCCTGAGATCAGTAGGCAATATTCGTCGTTTTTTTTTTACTAAATCACCACAAGGAAATACACATGAGCTAATAGAAGGACCCTCCCTCCATCCACACCCCTAAAGGATGTTGATCACAAGGTACCACCCATACAGCACCCAAACACGAGTTAATCAGAGAGAAACTAATTTGTCTTTAAGCACTGATAATAAGGTAGTTATAGATGGAGAAGCAGTGGAGGGAATAGTGAAGAAGTGATGGAAGAGCTAAAGAAGCAAACGATGGACAAGTGGCTTTTGACATGATTTTATGTGATGTGTAAAGCTGACGAGCCAAGGAGCACAACTTTGGTCACGAAGGTGCAACGGGGACGCATATTACGCTTGACATACACCATTGTTTAATCTGTAAGTAGCAAGTGTTTCTCATATGCCTCTGCAGTTGGTCATGAAAGCTAGTTTGTGAATGTCTGCCTAAATGTCCATATTTTTCAACATCATTCTAAAGAGAGAATGAAGTAGCAGGAAAGCCGTCTGACACTGATTCCGTGTTCCTCTTTTTTTCCTATGATATCTACCAACTGTGCTAATCTATAGCCGCATGGAGAGAGGATAATGTTATGTTAGGAATGCGCCTTGCTAAATCCTTCACCTATACGATGTCTCTTTGTGATGGTGCTGGAGACAATCACCCTGGAAGAGCGAATGAGGCGTAGGCTTAAGCCCTGATCTTTTGGCCTCAGAAGAAATGCTCTGCCTAGGGATTACTAGGTTTAACCGCTGATAACAAGGCATAATCTGGACCTCGGGCTGGGCTTACCGTCAGGCTCAATCTACGGGGCCAGCTTAGCACCTGACCCACAGGAAAACTGACCTTCCCATCCTCTGGCGCACAAGCTGCTCCAACCGATAATGAATAATGATGATTCTTGCAAAACCACAAAATGGTTGCTGTTCGTCAATGTCACAGCAATCCCGGAGCTCCTTTCATTTTCTAATCCCTCCAACACTTTACCACACCCACTCCCCCCCCCTCCCCCCTTTAACTCCGCCCCACCCCCTCATCTTTCCGAAATACGTGGAGATGCCACGCTCACCTATCTGTCGCCCCGGTCCGCTGCTTGCTTGCTGCAGGCAAGTGGAACGCAGCCATTATGTTACCCTTGACTGCCCATTTGCATATGTCAAGTCTGTGCTGGAGGGCAGGGCTAAGGAGGGAGAGAGGCAGCCGGGCTGAGCGGGCTCTTTTGCACCATCCTGGTCGGAGGGAGTTGATTGATCTCGGCGCCCAAGGCTGCTCTTAGGACGAGGACTCACATGCAAATGAGCCTGAACCTCTCAGCGTTCAGGACACACTTTGTGCACTGCCAATGACACAAGCAGATAACCCATCTTTTCATAAGGAGAGCTCCATTTTTCTATTTTTAATAATCCTTTGCCAGGAGAACCACTGTAAAAATTTGCTTTCATCCACAGACTTTTTTTTCCTCCTCCTGAAGTACAAGTTTTGTATTCTACAGTTGGAACTACTGTGATCCATCGAACCCGTCCATATCGAGTCGATTGCGTTTTCCGCACAAGTTTTTAATTGTCTTTTTCATCCTGCTGAGACATCCGAATAGAGTACAAAGCCATACAAGAGCAGAAATTAATCAGGTAATGCAAATCGTCATGCACTTCTCTTTGAAATTCTCTCTTTATGCTTTCATGTACCATGTTCGAAGGCTGCAGTGTCGCTTTTAGACAAATAAATCACCAACATGATGTTCCATAACCCATAATATCAGAACTGTGAGATGAACAAACAGATTTTTTTTCAACGTGGTGCATTGGAAACCTGGCACCGTTAATTGCCTTATCAATGCGAGTCGACACCCACGGAACGTGCAAACGTAGAGAAAAGGATACGAGTCCCGGACGCTGTGAACAAACAGCCGCTCACCGGCCTTAATTAGCAAGTAGCTTCAAAAAAAAAAAATCTAAAAAATACCTAGGCGCCATCACTCCAAGCGGCAATCTAACACTCAGTCCATAATTACAATGTCAGGGACCTCTTAGGCTCCAAACAGCACGGCACTATTAATTGCGGCAAATTAGGGACACATCACAGTGATACAGAAAGGGTCCTTCCCACCAGCCTTTGTGGGGAAATTCTTGATGCCAAAAAGAGCTGTCAAATGTATTTTCCTTCTCCGATGATGAAATGGCATTAAGAATGGTGGGAAATTCCAGTTGGGGTTTTTTTACACCACGTGCGGACCTCACAGAATACATCAACGTTTAATCTCCGCTGTAACCCCATTATTTGGAGATTCAGACCAATGGCAAGAAACATAATAAATAAATCTCCAGAAATGATGTCGGAAATTCTTTGTTTTCTTCTTCAAGAATGAAGAGGTGCATTTTACTTTTCACTCGAAACGTTTTGCATTCAAACGCTGAAGAATTGGATTTGCTCAGGGATGTACATGCTCACATTGTATGTATACAGTACTTACCTTCCACGTTGCAGCATTGCGCCTGAAATATGCAAACTTCCTGGTAAACCAGTTGTAAATTTCATTCAGGGTAAGCTGTCTTTCGGGGTTTTCTAGAATTCCCTGTAAACACCAAGAGGAAAGAAATAATGAGCAGGGATGTCATATCATGCTATCAACCTTCTAAGTTTCCTTCACCCTAAAATACAACTTGTCATTGTCAAAAATATCAAAAATATCAATATATATCAATATATATATATATATATATATATATATATATCAATATATATCAATATATATCAATATATATATCAATATATATATCAATATATATATCAATATATATATCAAGATATATATATATATATATATATATATATATATATATACATATACAGTATATATATATATATATATATATATATATATATATATATATATATCAATATATATATATATATATATATATATATATATATATCTATATATATATATATATATATATATATATGTCAAAAATACTTCCAGTATTTTTACTTTTCTTGATTTTTTTTTCCCCAGTATAATTTTTTTTTCCAGTATTTGTTTAGAATTGTCAAAATTCCTAGTTGATCTTTTTAAAAATTTCCTTCTCTTGTGAGGAATGAAGACGATGGGGCTTACTGGTAAAAAGTTGCAATCTGACACATGAGGGCATTTAGGTTGAGGTTCTTTCTTTGTTGAAGGGTTCTTCGATTAGAAACTCCTGGACATGTGATATTAAATGGGGAGGGATTTCGCTCCACCGAAGCACAGCAGAGTGCGTTCCGCCAATTTTGAATGCGATTGCTGCGAGAGAAATATTGAAGATCATGGAGGAATAAATCGACTGAAGCCAGATGCCACCCCAACAATGTTCAACACAGGTGGTTAATCAAAGCCATAACGTAGGGAGGAAATGATGTGGATAAACGCAGAATTGCTGAGGATACCGGCCATGAGGGGTCGCCGGCCAACCGCCGTGCCGCAAAGGGCGCACCGATTAGGACAATGCCATGAGGTGGGTATCGTTCCCTTAATTAAATAATAGGGCATGTATAGTATTTGCCATGAATGATCAAAGTCAGTCAGGCTTTCCTATTAGCATAATGTGCCATATATGCCAATAGGAATTAAAAAGGCAAATATTGTACTGTTAAAGCAAACTTGAAACAACATGTGTAATTTTGGGTTCTCTGTAAAAACTTATTTTCAGGTCAGAACCAAAGAAACTAGGAGTGCTGTACAATTTTACATGCTACACCATATACACCATACCATACACTGTACTGCACCACTTATCAGCTTTTGTCGCTCCAGTCTCATTGTTCTGCAGATCCGCTTGTAAAAGAGATGCAAATTTAATCAACAACTGCGAGGGGTTAACTGCTCGGCCATTCTTGCAAAGGAATCCCAGCACAAAGGTCAATAGGGTCATCTAGGCCATGGCACCACTACACTTTCTCCTCATCTAAATATTCAGATTCTGAGGATTTCTTTGGAATCCTCACTTGGTGATCCTTCCTCCAAGTGCTCAAGTTGATCCGGGTGTTTGTCAAGTTCCAAATTCTCTGGATTTCAGTTCCATCGTAACATTTTCCTGCGCTACCAGCTTGACACCTTTTGAAAACTTTTGTGACGCATGATAAACGACCCATGACTTTCTGTTACTGCAAAAACCCCAAAGTGGTTTCTTAGGAGAAGAATCCCTTTTATGGTTGTTGTTTGCAGCAATGATATCATTGGCGACCATTATGGGTATCATCAGTAAACTTAAAGCTTGTAGGAATGACCACAAAGTTACGGAATTTTAAAAGACTTGTGTAACAACCTTTTAAGTTAGTTATGGCAAGTTTTCTGGATCAATTAAACAATTTTTTTTTAAACTTATTGATAATGCATGTACCACTGCCAACATACATTTCCAGGTATGGGACAGTTGTTTTTTTTACCTGCAATTATAATCGCTGAAGGTTTCGGAAAAAGAGGGGATAGGTTGTTGTTTTTCAGAAATGATAAGAGCATTCATCCAGTTATACTTGTTAAAATATTGTTCTAGAGAGAATAATAAAAATAAACTCAGAATCTGTGATGTGATGTAGAATTGTCTGTTTTGATAAATAAATGTGTTTCTTGTTCATCACTACCTGCCGAATCAATGATGCATATGTGAAAGGAGGTCTGACTTCAGTGTTCTGGTAGAACTCTTGGTTTTGTGCGAGATCTGGGCAAACAGAACACAATTCAAAGTCTTCGGAAAACGTATTATATAAACAAGTGCTGCATGCATATTCTTTTGGAAATGTAGGATGTTGACAAAGTATTCAGAACAAGACACTCACAACGGTCCAGGGCACATCCAAAAAGTATAATGAGGTGCTTATATACATACACTGCGAGGCAGTGGTACATGCATTACAAAAAGTATAATGAGGTGAAGGATAAATGCATTAAAATATTTTATTACTGATTCTATTTCCCCACATGTATTGGAAGATATTGTTTCGTGTGTCTTTGACTATTATGATTTTCTTGTTTGTGAAACATTTTTAACACCTCTTGAAAATGGCAGATGCTGTATAATGATTACTTGGTTCGTACAGTACATATGAACACAATACAGAGTTCATAAATCTTCATGTTGAACTTTATAGAGAAACATTCTAGTTATTAATAATTACAATAAAATAATAGCTACCTCTGGCTTTTATTTTCAATCTGTGTAAGACACAAAACTGCCCACTACAAACAATTAAGCAGTGTGTTACCTGCCACACTGACTGCTTCCCACAGAATCAGTCAGCTGATCTGACTACATACATATATACAGTATACATACAGTGCCCCCAATATGTATTGTAACAGTAAAGTCAAATTTGTTTTAATTGTTAGATACTAAAAAGATTGCATTTGAGATCAAAAGGTAAGTATGAGGCAAGAGTACAGAAGGTCAGCTTTTATTTATTGGTATTTCTATGGATATATGCTTTACTATTGTAGAACAATAGCACTTCTCATGTTCAGTCCCCTATTTTAGGTAAACATAAGCATTGGAGCAAATGGTTGACAGGTGTTTCTTGTTGCATTGATTGCTCACACATAAAAGAGTTGTGAATGTATGGTCTTGGTATTAGCCTTTGCTTTTGCCTTGAGAGTCTGCCTTTGGAACCAATCAGTAGTAATGTAATTTGCATGTAGCAGATGGGAGTGACATTTTTTTTTCCGTGCCATCCCTACATAGAGAGTACTAGCGTACTCTGATGATGTATTCAATATCTTGAACACAGAGTCAGGAGATTTTGGTGTGGTTTATAACATCTTTTGTGGATTATAACAACCAGAAATGCATGGTGTAAACGTCACTTCTAGGTCAGGGCAAACCCTGTTAACCTTGCAACATCATATATACATGTCTGTAAAAGTTTATAATTGAAAAAGCTGGAACCCCGCCAACCTCATTCCAAATTCCACCAGCGAAGATTTCGAATCCATGCTTGTTGTACTTCTGAAGTACTGCTCAGGAGTGAGGGTGATATTATGGAAGTTCAGCTGGGAAACAGATTTAGGCACATTTTGAACCTACCGCCCGACGGAAGATCACAATTCTTTCCAAGCCAAAACTTTACATTATATATATATATATATACAGTGAAACCTTGACTTACGAGTTTAATTCGTTCTGTGACCGAGCTCGTAACTCAATTTGCTCGTTTCTCAAATTAAATTTCCCCATTAAAATGAATTGAAATGCTATTAATCCGTTCCAGCCCGCCAAAAACCACACCAATTTTTTTTTAAATATACAGTATATATATAAATATCTCGCGCTTTATATTTCACCTGTATGCAGCATACAAGTTGGCAGGATGGCCTGGACTGGAGGTACGCACACTTGACTCTAAACTGTCCAGCCTGGGTTTGAATCCCGACCCAGCTATAACCTGTCATGTCGATGTTTCACAGGCAGGGTGATTCATCAATGTGTGTACCGCTATACTGGGCGCCCCGTTTGCGTCCCATTAGTTGTTGGATGTTAAGGATCTCACCGTGTCTTCCACAAAGAGAAGGCGAGCTATCGCCGGCACTCTGAACAAGTTGTGGCCTTGCATGCTCTTCTCCTCTGCCGTTATATACGTCCTCCTCGGCATCTTTTTCCAGAAGAGCCCTGTCTCGTCACAGTTGAAGATTTGCTGGGGGATGTATCCTTCGGCTTCTATCAGTTCGGCAAAAGTTATAATAAAATCTTCAGCTGCCTTCACATCCGAGCTTGCTGCCTCACCATGCCTGACGACGGAGTGAATGCCGGTCCTCTTCTTAAAATTATCAAACCATCCCCGACTGGCTTTGAATGACTCTTCCGATGCCTCGTCCGTTGATGTTCCCGCCGTCTGCTACACCAAATCCCCGTAAATGTCTCGTGCCTTCTCACAGATGATGCTCTCGGTCACGGTATCTCCTGCGAGCTGCTTCTCCGTCAACCACACAAACAACAACTTCTCCATCTCTTCATGGACAGAGGTCCGGAGCTTTGAAATAATCTTAACGCCCTTGGCTGGCGTTATAGCCTTTATCGACTCCTTCTGCTTCAAAATCGTACATATCGTAGAAGTACGACGATCGTACTGCCTCGCCAAGTCGACAACACGCACACCTCGCTCATGTTTTTGTTTTCGACGATTACGTGTTTTATATCCAAGCTCGCTCGCTCGTAACTCAGATCTCGGCTCGCATCACAAAGCAAAAAATCGACCGAGCGACGGCTCGTATCTCGGAAAACTCGTAAGTTGGTGCACTCGTAAGTCAAGGTTTCACTGTATATATATATATATATATATATATATATATATATATATATATATATATATATATAAAGGAGGAGTGTCTGTGTGTGTGTGTGTGTGTGTGTGTGTGTGTGTGTGTGTGTGTGTGTCTGTCTGGATGTCCGCTTATAACTCAAGAACTACACATCGGAGAAAAGTTTTAGACACATTCGGAATCAGCATAAAATCCTGGTGGTTTTAGGCGACGTTTTATTTTAATATCAATGGTTTAAAAAAACCGCGCTAGCTGCAATTCCATGGTGTAGTTTGTGGCGGCGCTAGACGTTCGGGGTGTATTGCAATGGTTTGTCGGGTTTGGCTGTGGGTCCAGAATAGTTCCCATTTCCTTATGTTCTTCCACTTTTATTTTGATTCTTCTGTTACAACGCCTTCCTTATCTACCTTATATCCCCCCCGACGAGGCCTCTACATAGTTTCATGCGGCAGAATTTCGTGCATTTTGAGTGAAAGAAGTGAGACGAAGTGGTAGGAGGAAGAAGAGGCGCGGTCACTGTGGAGGCCTCAATCGTGAGTGGAAATGGCGGGAATTGCGTTTGTATCGCAAAGTAAAGGATCTGCATTCATTTCTGAACTTGCATTGGTGGATTGTTATACATCTGCATTATTTTTCATAAAAAAACTTTATGTTGAACTTGAAGGCTCCAAGCATGGACTATATATATAGCCCTCATTGAGGTAAAAATAAAAGTAAAAAGCCTGCTATCGCTTGCCAATTCGTTCCCCCCTCCCCCTCCACTCCCCCCTCACCTCCCCTCCCCTCCCCTTCCCCCCTCCCCTCCCCCCTCCCCCCCTCACCTCCCCCCTCCCCTCCCCCTCCTCCGTGCAGTGATCATGCAGTGAGACCTGCATACACTTGTGAATCTGAAAACCTTTCGGTTATATACGTCATTATGCAAAAATTATGGTTATGGTTCACCATAATTATGGTTATGGACCTGCATACATTATGGTTCACCACTCATGGCATGAAGTCATGTATATATATATAATTATATAATATGTTATATATATATATATATATATATATATATATATATACATATATATATATATAATTATATAATGTTATATATATATATATATATATATATATATATATATATATATATATATATATATATATATATATACACACATCTATATATATATAATATATATATATATATAATATATATATATATATATATATATATATTATATATATATATATATATTATATATATATATACATGAATGATCGTTTTAAGGCCATTTTCCCCACTAGAGCGGGGGTTAGCTTTGCGGGCCCCATGACAATCATGGTTCCCTGTTTGAGGCAATGCTTTTATGGCCGGATGCCCTTCC
>NC_136272.1:50708450-50785950 GCF_964187855.1 Myxine glutinosa | reverse complement strand
TCTGTGACAAAGCACTAACCAAGTTCAAGGGCAAGACTGAAGTGCTTACAACGTTTCAGAGTTGGAAACACAAGGAACCAGCCTGGAAAGTTATCGAACCTAGGGCACAGGAATTGAAGAAAGAGGCTCTTTATCGCAAGGTGCAGGGCAAGGACCTCTTTGCAATGGAAGCTAAGTATCATCCATATTGCAGAAACAACTTCAATAGTGAGTACCAAAACCATGAGAGTGGAAGGAAGAGGGCAGAAAAGGCAGCAGACAACATTGACAGCCTGCAGGCCCGAAATATAGCAGCACATGACAAGTCCTATTGTGTAGTAAAGGATTACATTCTTAGGAATGTGATTGAACGCAAAGAAGTCGTCCTGCTAAGATCCCTGCGCAACTTGTACATGAAGACACTGGAAAGTGAAGGTTTTCCTAATCCTGAATACCGCAGTGAGAAATTGGCAAGACGGTTACAAGGAGACAAAGACATATCTCGTGAACTCACATTCTCCAAGGTGCCCCACCGTGGTTGTATTGAGTTGAGCCTCATATACAGCTCTAGCATTACTGTAGATGAAGCAGTTGGATGTGCGTACAAACTTGGAACAGCTGACCAACTACAAGAAGCAGCACTCACCCTCCATTCTCACATTATAAAGGCATTCAAAGAGTCAAAGGAGCTACCATGGCCCCCAACAGCACAGGAGCTGGATGCTGTGAAGATGGATGAGCTGCTTCCAGAGCATCTTGTACAATTTCTGAGCTCAGTGGTGACCGGGATACTTGATGGAGAAAAGTGTGAAAGGACACAGGGTAAGGTGGATATTGATTCAACTTATACTAATTGCATATTTCATTACACAAAAAAACATTCTTCAGAAAGAAAATTAAACTGTTGTATTTATGCCTTCCTCATTTCTTTATTTTCCATTGCAGCTCTTTGTATACAAGGAGCAGAGCAACCTCGCCTTTCAGCTGCTTGTTAAATCGCAGATTATGGAGATGCCCATAAACCTTGAGGAACTCATGCGGTATCCCCTCTCACCTGTTCCTCATGCCCTTGGCTCTCCGGATGGCTATTTTGCCAAAACAAACAAGGCCACCATCCTTCACCATCTGCTGCAGGACAGGGACGAAGAGGTACCTTACCCCAAGGATGCCCTCTTAATACAGGATGGAAATGCCCTCTTCCACATGATGTCCAACCTCCCACCAACCTGTGGAGAGATTTGCATGCAGCTCCTGGACCAAATGGTTGCCAAGCATCATTTTGTGTTCTCCACAGATTGCTACCAGCCAGATTCCATCAAAGCCCAGGAGAGGCTCAGGCGCGGCTCTACTGAGAAGTACATAATTGATGGTCCAAACACCCGCAGGCCCTATGACTTTAAGTCATTCCTTGGCAATGAGCTAAACAAGAAGCAGCTATGTGACCTGCTTCTCAAGGTCTGGGGGAGCAATGCGGCAGCATCCCGGATTGAGAAGAGCATGAAAGCAGTGGTGTGTGTTGACGGGAGATCCTATGACTTAACATCAACAAATGGAAAAGTAAGTTGACAGAAGATGCGTGACTTAAGCAGTCACCCTATACACAATGCTTTGAAATACATCTTTAGACTCTACAATACTAGATAGACCAAATGGCTCTTGAAATGTGAATATTCTCGACTTCACACATGTACAATTGCAGACCATATTTGGGCTCTTAAACATTTTAAGTCATGCAGTTTTTGTCATATGTATTATTTGTTACACTGTGTAGTAGTATTTAGTTTCTTTATTTGTTACAGGTGCAGACTTCTGAGATCTACGAACTGCGGTCCAACCAGGAGGAGACAGACAGCCGTATTGTCCTGTACCTCCACCAGGCTGTCAAATGGGGGTACAAGTCCTGTGTGGTGAGGACACCTGACACAGACATTCTGATGATCCTCCTCTACCATACCAGCAGGATCAACCTCTCCATCTACCTTGACCACGGCTCTGGCAAACATCGCACACTCATAAATGTGACGGAACTGTCTGAATCACTGGGCCCTGACTACTGTAGCACCCTGCTGGGATTCTATGTATTTACTGGGGAGGACTGTACCAGCGCTTTTAAAGGCAAAGGCAAGGTGAATCCCCTGAAGAAGCTGCAGAAGAATCCCAAACTCCACAACGCTTTCAGGCAGCTTGGTGCAGACTGGCTGGTCACAGATGAGCTACAACAGGAGATGGAGAGCTTCACGTGCATCATGTATGGCCAAGCACGGATGACATCAGTTGACGCAGTACGAGTGAAGATGCTTAAAATAATGGTCGGTGCTGACAAAGTCCTGGACTCAAAGTCAAAAGTGGACCTGGAACGCCTGCCTCCCCCCAAGGTCTGTCTCATTCCACATGTGCAGCGAGCCAACTACAGAGTAGCCTTCTATAAGAGAGCAGACGAGGCAATAATCGAGAGCCCAAAACCATGTGATCCAGGCATGGGCTGGGAGAAGACAGGAGAAGAGGAGGTGTTGGAACCCATTTGGACAATTGGACCCATCCTCCCTCCTTCTCTTGTTGAGGTACTGGCTCAGAGAGCAGAGCCAGAAGAGCAGGCAGCTCTTGACAAGGTGGCTGATTACGCCAACAATAACTTGTATGTGGGTGAAGAGGATGGAGAGTACGAGCATGAGGATGAAGAGCTGGAGTTGGAAGAAATCGAATTAGAAGATTTCTTCAGTGATGATGAGGACAATGAGTAGTTTAGGTCAGCTAGTTGGTAGTGACATGAAAACATAGGCCTATAGTTGTCTTATTAACATTCATGGCTGTATTTTTGCTGTTTTTTACAATAAAGAGTCAAAATGTTGTCGAATGTCAATACATAATTAGTAATAAAGAATTCCTTGGGTCAGAATTGTATGGAAAATGTGTTCATTTGTCTCTGCAAGTTGTTACATCAAAAGTTATGCAACTTTATATAATACTATGATTTTTCAGGTTTGAGTTTGGTGCAATAAAGGGTTAAAAATGAAGCCTTTTGGACATTATTTCAGCTTGGTATCCAATATAATCTTCAAATAGACACTTAAATGATTAAGAAAAAACTGGTGGTGAACAAAAATTCACCCTATGCGCTTGAAAAAATGAAAAGATAGTTGGTTATACACACATTTTTGGCATTTTGTTGCTGTTTTTGTCCAGAAATAGAGTCAAAATGTCAAATGTCTAAAATAACCATCCCATTGAATTCCTGGGGTCAGAATTGTATGGAAAAGTGTATTAATTTGTCTCTGTATGTTGTTTACTTCAAAAGTTATGCCTCTTTCTACATCAATTATTTTTTTTCGGTTTCGGGTTAGTTGCAATAAAGGGTTAAAAATTAAGCCTTTTGGACATTATTTCAGCTTGATACCTGGCAGATTCTGAAAGTAGACACTTTGAGGATTAAGAAAAATCAGGTGGCATAAAAAAAACCGGGGGGGGGGGGGGCGCGTGGACCCCTATGTCCATCTAGACTAATATATATATATATATATATATATATATATATATATATATATATATATATATATATACAGTATATATATATATATATAATATATATATATATCGTTACTGAGGAACGGGCTTATTTTAGTTGAGGATAATGATTGTACCTGAGTTGCTGTGTTGTCATGATTTACACCAATCATAATTCAAACAATTATTTTGCACAAATGTATTTGTTGTGTTTGTGATAGTACATTTTTATAGGCAATTTAGGTTGAAGATTTAGGTTGAATGTTTTTTTTTCAAGAAAGAAACCCTCAGCTCATACCTAGGGGAGGGGTAGGTGCAGACTGGAAGTTTGGGACGATTACACCTCACCACCACGTAATTCAAAACACCTCACCACCAAGTAATTTAAAACACCTTACAGCCATAAAACACGTAATAAAAACACCTCACAGCCATAAAACACGTAATTAAAACACCTCAGCCACGAAATTAAAAACACCTCACCACCACGTCATTTAAAAACACCTCACCACCAAGTAATTCAAAACACCTCACCACCAAGTAATTCAAAACACCTCACCACCACGTAATTCAAAACACCTCATCACCAACTAATTCAAAACACCTCACCACCACATAATTAAAAACACTTCACGACCACGTATTATAAATACCTCACCACCACGTAATTCAAAACACCTCACCACCACGTAATTCAAAACACCTCACCATCACGTAATTCAAAACACCTCACGACCATGTGAGTTAAAAACACCTCACTACCACATAATTCAAAATACCTTACCACCACGTGATTCAAAACCACCACAACGTTATTAAGAACACTTCACAACCACGGAAACAAAAGTTTGAGGGAGTCGTTAAGTGACAACACAGACACTCCCCAAATGTGTAGATATATAGATAAATGACTGTACCCGAGTTGCCGTTTTGTCATGGTTTAAACCAATCATAATTCAAACAATTATTTTGCACAAATGTATTTGTAATATACGTGATATCACATTTTATAAACAATTGAAGTTGAAAAAAAAAAATTCCCGAAAAAATTCCCCAAAAAAAAAACAAATTGGAAAACTTTTCAAAAAAAATACCCTTAGGACATACCGACGGGAGAGATGTGCATACCAGAAATTTGGTACGATTTCACAGAAGTTTGAGAAAGTAGTTCAGTGACGAGACAAGACAAGACAACACAACACAAGACAGACACTGCACATGTGTGTGTGTATGTGTGGTGTGTATATGTGTGTGTGTGTGTGTGTATATATATATATATATATATATATATATATATATATATATATATATATATATATATATCAGTCACTATGCGACCTTCATATCATCAGTGGAGAACCGCCAGCAAGGTGTCCCATACAGCTGCTGCTGCACCTTGCTGGGAGCGATACGCACCGCCTGCCACGCGGTGACGTTATCTCTGGTATCCACTCATCATATGGAGTCGACCTGGTTGCGGTTGGGAGTTACTAATAATGGTATCTGTAATCTGGTTCTCCAACCTAATGAGCGGACAACATGACGTCATCGCCATGCACGTCCGCCTTGCCTGCAAAGTTCCAGAGGAACCATCTAGCAGTGCGTCATTACGGATTATAAATACAGATACTGTCACAAATGCATGCAAAACTCACAGTTACCGACCTGGTTTCGCCCTTGTTGGGGCTTCATCAGGGCAACGCAGTGAGGCTTTCCATACACTTGTAACTCTGTGACCCTTTCGGTTTTTATATCAGTCACTATGCGACCTTCATATCATCAGTGGAGAACCGCCAGCAAGGTGTCCCATACAGCTGCTGCTGCACCTTGCTGGGAGCGATACGCACCGCCTGCCACGCGGTGACGTTATCTCTGGTATCCACTCATCATATGGAGTCGACCTGGTTGCGGTTGGGAGTTACTAATAATGGTATCTGTAATCTGGTTCTCCAACCTAATGAGCGGACAACATGACGTCATCGCCATGCACGTCCGCCTTGCCTGCAAAGTTCCAGAGGAACCATCTAGCAGTGCGTCATTACGGATTATAAATACAGATACAGATACAAATACAGATATATATATATCTACGGTTTTGAGATTTGCACATATTGATCTTTGAAGGTTAAAGGGTTGCCCCCCATAGTTAGTCCACGAGCAACACGTAGGCCACCTGTAGTATTAGTTATGTCATAGTATGTGTAAGTACAGGCCATTTCCCCTAGTAATATCTGCGTTGTGTAAAGACATGAGTTTAGGTCCCTTCATTTTGCGTCCACCCTCCAAGTTCCACCTCCATGGGCATAATTGATCCCGCGCCCCATTTGGCTGCCCGCAGCATTTGTTACGCTTTGGCTGCCAGCAGCATTTGTTACGCTTTGGCTTCCGGCAGCATTCGCTGCCCTTTGTTTGCTCACTAGTCGAGTAACATGAGGTAGGCCTGAGAAGGAGGAGGAGCGCGGGGTCGGTGTGGGGCGGCGTCAAGGCAGCGTGTCAGAGGCGATGACGGTAAGGGCCACCAGCCAACCAGGGCTCTAACGGCATGGCGTGACAGGGCGTGTTAAGGCGCGTCTGGTAAGTGCTAGAAGGTTCGTGGGGCGTGCCTATAAAAGTCACGGCTCAAAGGACTTAGGAGAGAGCACGAGGGAGAACGAGGACTGCAGAGCTTCCGCGGAGAAGAGGACTCACAAGGGGAGAGCACACGTGAGAGGACTTGTTGATCAAGAGGACTGTGAAGAACTTGATTCGCATCGCTCGCTTTGGAGGCATTGCACTATATCCCGAGTATAACATACGCGCCAGAGGAAAGGCAGCCAGACGCGCCGGTGGCAAATAGTGCTTACTTCAGCCACGCGAGTGAATGCGGCAATAGCCGCCAGTGATAACCGCCAACCGCCAGAGCCCAGACCCTACCGTTCGCCCCGTATTAACTCTTGTGCGCCAAACGACACGCGGAGAGCTCCTGCCCCTCTACTTACCATCTGCACGGGACGAGCCGGAGGCCAGAGGGAGCTGCACGAGAGCCATCCCTGGACGGTGTGAACATCATCCCGGATGCAAGCTGCAAGCCCCATGTGAGTGTGTCTATGTGTGAGACGGGCCCGTTTGTCTTGGGTAGTAAGTTAAGACTGTATAAGGCTGCACTGTGTCCCTCTTTTCTGGAATCCCTGTATAGTGTAAATAAATCTTGTTATTCATTTCTTCCCAATTCGATCGCCTTTGTGATTTCTCCATTGGCTCAGCGTGGTACGAACGAGATCGCTAGAACCGGGGTCACCAACTACACGGCACGGATCGCGTGTATGCACCGCAAGGCGTCTCAACACGCGTGATTCGTGCGGGGCTTATTTCCTCGTTTCTGGGCAGCGCGAGTAATTAGGTAATAGTGATTCTAGTCCTACAACCCTATTTCGCGCTGTCCGGGAAGGACGTCATAGGTCCCGGGTCCCGTCGGCCAGTCAAGGACAAGGGGACTAATCCCCCCTTGGTAAGGGGAGAAGGCCGGCGGTGAGATCCGCAACAATTGGTGTCAGGAGTGGGATTTGGAACCTGGGACAAAATTTGTTAGACAAAATTTTGGACACTAAATTTGCATATTGGCCGCAACATTTGGTGTCAGGAGTTTGGATTGGGACCCGAAGTGCGCTTAACACACTCGAAAATTACGAGCGACTGAAATTTAGTTTTGTAACATCCAAATTAAATTCGTGCCATGGCTAGCCAAAGCGGTCGGATGCCGGTGGGGGTAAATTATGAGGTAGAGGGAGAAGAATTAACAACCCAGGACTCCCGGGAAGAATTGGGAGAAATGGAGGAGGACATTGATAAAGGGCCGGCAGTAGGGGAAGAAAATGGCGGCGCCTCGCACATGGCGGCGAGGGCCGAGCCTGCGGTACCAGCAGTTTCAGACCTGTACGCACTCATGGCGCAATTCATGAAAGAAGTAAAGGGTGAATTGAAGGAAGCAAGGCGTAGCGGTGACAAATCCACCAAAGAATTGAAAGAGGTGGGGGACAGAACAAGAAGGGACATGAAGGACGAAATTCGGGGACTAAATGATAACATAAAGAAACTCGATGAAAGAGTGGACACCCGAGGGGACGAATACATCCGGGGAATAAAAGAAATGGGGGAGAACATTGGGCACAGGTCGAGCGGGAAAGTCGCATTGGTATGCGACGAGGTAGCGCGATGTGAGGAACGCGTGGAAAGCGAGCTTGGGCAGAGCACAGTCAAGTTGACCGAGGGTATAGAAATCGCGACTCGGGGTATGGAAAAGCCGACGGCCGCCTAGTTGGAAAATAAAATTTTATGTGCACCGGCGGTCGTCGAGGAAAAAGAAAATGAAATGTGTATAATTGAAATTGGGGTTGAAGAGACGGCAGAGATAGAATCGGAAAATGATTCGAAAAAAGAAATGGAATGCACGCAAAGTCCGTGTTCGCATTGTGATGCCATACTTGCTAACAAAAATGAAGGTTTGCAGGTGTTGGCGGGAAAGCCGCAGAAGAAGGTCCCCAAGTAGTCCTTGAGCCAACCGGCCATTTTTTGAAGTGAATGCTCCGGGGGGGGGGGGGGGGGGGGGGGAGTAATTCTCATTATGATTTTCCATTAGACCAATGTCTCAAGTGTCAGAAAAGGTGTGATGGACATCTGAGAACGGTAGCTTAGTGCCCGGATGGACGCCATCTTTGAAACCACCCAGCTCGAAAATGCCCATTTGGTGGGGTACATTGTTGCACGTGTATCTGGACTTCTATACTAGCTATCGATGTGCGGTTGACGACTAAATATACGTCCGATGTGTACCGTCTAAATAAAAAATAATATGAAGCATTTTGTTTTAGATTAATTATTATAAAAATCAATTATCGAAAAAAAATCATATATTTTTCAATATTTTATTATTAGACTTGTACTTTTTTTAGTGAAACAACACTGGTATGATTTTCCAAGTTATGCATTGTGCTACACCGTTTATCTGTCTATAAAAATAACTCAAAAACTAAAACATATCATCCACCACGAGTGTACACAAAAAATATATGAAAAGGCATGCACTTTCCACAAACCGAAACTATGTCAGTTGGAATTTCCCGCCGATAATCAACCCACAGAACCCAGTGCCGAAAGTGACGTCAGTCTATTCTATATCTATATTCTATATTCTATATCTCAGTCTGAGATTTGTTGCGGTGACCTGATTAATTTCTGAGGGGGGGGGGGGGGGGTGGGTGGCTTAAGAACTAAAAGTGAACATGTTAGATGGCGCCACATACAACTCTATTATAGAGTTGTATTGTGGCGCCATCTAACATGTTCACTGACTTGGATGAGTATGTCTATGTAAGCTGGCGAGCTTTTCGGATATCGGAGTAATCTAACGTCAGTCTTTTTGTTCTTTCAGCTGAGATGGCCGGTGTCGAGGCGAAACGGGCGAAGATTGAACCTGAGTCCGGAACGTGCATCCTGTGCAGCAAGAAGTCGCCACTCTCTGAACTAAGCAAGGCAGCGGGCAACAGTTCTTGGAAGACATTGTGTGAGGCAGCCACAGTTAGAAACTTTTATCCAATTCTAAAACTAGTCCAAGAAGGCGCAGTTGAACTTCCTAATATTCCAATATTATACCATAGGGCTTGTAGATCAGACTTCACTCACAAAAACCACCTAGCTACTTTGACCAATGCAGCTAGAAGTTCTTCAGTTGATACTGGCGATGCGGTGCGACGGCGATCATCACGGGAAGAGACAGGATCAACTTCAACGGTCTACGATGATAAATGCATTTTTTGCCAGCGTGCTTCAAAATTCATAAAAGGCAGTCGTACCCGTGAAACAGTTGTCTTGGCTGTTGAACTTCGAGCAGCTAAGACAATAAGAGATGCTGCGACAGCTCGCAATGATGAGAGAGTTTTGGCATTGACTACACGAGATATGGTTGCAGCTGAGGCTCACTACCACTTCTCCTGCTATAGAAACTACACACGGCCCCAAAAACCTCAAGTAGAAACTGACATTGAAGATAATATCGAGAAAAAAGAAATGATACGATGTATATTCAATTTCATTCGCACTGACTTGTTCTTGAACCCGAGGATTGTTCCAATAGTTGATGTTGCAACAGATATCCTGTCTTCAGATACATTTTCAGTTGATGTTCGTGACTCCATCAAGAAGAATCTGCAGCGCACATTACAAAGAGAGTTTGGAGAATCGCTCATCTTCTTCAATGTGAAACACCGTGTATACTTGATGCCCGATAATCTGACAAAGCGAGAGATTGCTGCAGAGTGCGTAAACCTGAAAGCAGAAGTGAAAGCATTTGAACGAACGGACGGTGAAAGTAACATTGTGCGTGCAGCTACTTCACTGCGACACCAGATCAAAGATGCTCATTACAATGAACGTTGGCCGCCTCAGCCAGCAGAACTCACTTCAGATTACGTGAAGATACCAGATTCTCTTCGTGTATTTCTGCATACTTTGATTTGCGGGAGTGGGGGTAGCTCTGCGCGTGCCGACACACTGGTATGGTCGATGGCTCAAGATATCATCAATGCTGTACACCGGGGTACCATCAGAACATCGAAGCATGTCCTACTTCCGTGGGTCATGAAAACGCTCACCGGTAATACAGAGGTCATCAGAATATTGAATCGACTCGGGCACGGATGTTCGTACACAGTTCTGGAAGAAATCGAGACAGCGCTATGCATAGACAAATTAGCAAGTGTGGAGAAAGATACAGTACCACTTCCGTCACATGTGCACCCTTCGGTCCCGACTGTATTAGCATTCGATAACATCGACAGGCTAGAGGAATCGCTGAGTGGTGGCGGAACATCGCATCGCGTCAACGGTATCATCGTCCAACCGAAGTCGCAGTCGTGTTTGCCGCCCCAACCTCCATCGGCAGTATCCAAAGCAGATAAGAAGCGATCTATCCCGTCATCCAGCGATTTAGTTCCAATATACAGCGGTGGGAAACGAGAGGGCCCACCTGCAATCAAGCCTGCAGATCTTTCTGACACTCTTGCAGGCGCAACATCCCTTGCGCAGCACCGAAATCACGTATGGATTATGACTCGCATGCTGGAACCATGCGACCAGACAATCAGTTCGTGGACTGGTTTCAACATCATGACTAGAGATCGTGTTCAGGTGACGGAAGATGTAGTTGGCTACCTGCCGACTATAAACGCGCCTGCCACAGATATGGCAACAGTGCAAGAAATCCTCAGAGAAGCTCTGAACATCATGTCATCACTTCAGCTTGAGCGTATACCGGTGGTGCTAGACCAGGCACTATTTGCTAAGGCGACCGAAATAGCATGGAAAGATGTCGATCGATATGGAAGAATCGTGCTCATGATGGGGAACTTCCATACCATCTGTAACTTCATGTCGAGCATTGGGAAAATGTTTGGAGATGCAGGCCTTCGGGATGTAGCTGTTGAGTCAGGAGTAATCGCTGAAGGTTCCATCAACAGGGTTCTGGAAGGCAAGCAATACAACCGTGCTGTGCGACTCCACAAGTTGATGTACGAGGCACTAATGCGCATCATTTGGAAGGGCTTCCAGGTGTGGATAGAAAGCAATCATCCTGACAAGGAACCCCAGATTCGAAGCACTGACCTCAAAATTCGCAGCATCAAGGAGGATGTTTGCCACGAGACTCTCGCTGCTGCTCTCGATGATGATTCATGTGTACAGAGCTTTGACATGTTCGCGAAATACCTACATTTTCTGCGAACCAAACATGGAGACCTGGCTCGCTTCTGGATGATGTATATTGATATGGTAGAGACCCTGCTGGGGTTGATTCGTGCGGATAGAGAAGGCGACTGGATGCTTCACTTGGCTTGTGTCAGAAGAGTGATCCCTTGGTGTTTCGCAATGAACAAGGTGAACTATGCTAGATATCTACCAGTGTACTATGCACAGATGACGCAACTCCACGAAACATGCCCCGAGTTGTACAGGCATTTCAATCAAGGCTACTTCTCCGTACAGCTTAGACCAGGGAATCCATTTGCCAGAATCGCTGTTGATCAGACAACAGAAGAAACAGTAAACAAAGATACGCAAACAGCTGGAGGAACACGAGGTTTTAGTCTTCGCCAAGGGGCTGTGTCACGATACTATCTAACTGCAGAAAATCGGGCTACTGCACTGAGGCAACTACGAGAAACTATCCTTGTGAATGGCAGCGACACATCTCACGCCAAGCACCCTGACTTGTCTACTTCTCGCATCAAACGTGATGAGTCTGGCGTCACAGCTATCTGTGATCTACTGGAAAATGACTGGACCAATCCATTCGCCGATGATCTGTCATGTCTTCTCAGTATATCTACCGGAGCGGCTGCGAGGGAGGACGTTTCTAATGACCTACTCAACACCCTGCAAAAGGGGGAAGCGGCGTATCAAAGCTTCCAGAAACGTCTTGAAGAGGGAACAGGCTTCCATGACACATTGAACAAGCTAAACTTGAAGACCTTTGGTAAGATCAAGCAGAAAGTTGTGAAGGGCACAAACAAGGAGATCGTCCTGAGAGCTGACAGACAACTGTTTGCCACCATGATACTCATCGCCAAGACAAGGAACCTCGACATGCAACTTGTCCTTTGTCACCCACTAGGGCCGTTACCATGGTCTTTGGCAAACGTTGATGGGTCAATGAAAAAAACGAACAAAGCTGCACTTGCGAAACACATGGAAGGTCTTGTGGAACCAGCCGAGAACGTTGACAAGCGAAGTGCAACAATAATTGATGCGATGGCTCTCATACAAAAGATGCATGGCGAGAACGACACGTTCGAAGAACTATCTGACCGCATCCTTGCTGCAGCGCTTCACGCTGGTCAAGGCAGTGAGCGCATCGATGTTGTCTTTGACACATACACAGAAGAATCCATCAAAGCAGCTGAGCGTGTGAACCGCGGTTCAAATGAAGGCA
The DNA here is from genome assembly GCF_964187855.1 of Myxine glutinosa. Taxonomy (NCBI): domain Eukaryota; kingdom Metazoa; phylum Chordata; class Myxini; order Myxiniformes; family Myxinidae; genus Myxine; species Myxine glutinosa. Next base: position 50,773,511 of record NC_136272.1, on the reverse strand, counting down.
TCAGTTTCAGCGAGATCAGACCCGCACACAAAATCATGAACTGGCGGCGTCTCCTTGCTTGCAGCCAGACAAAGGAGAAACTGGTTGTGTTTCTGGCGGAGTCGTGGAAACATGAAACAAATCGCGAAAAGCTAGGCAACAGAACACTGTATGTCACCTGTGGTGAAAAATGTCTGGTACTGACCCGCGATAGGTGGAAGTTGGTGCAAGCACTCGAATGTAGCCACGAGGAAGCAGACACGCGTATGTTTCTCCACGCAAAGCACGCCGCTACCCACTACAAGACGATCATCTTAGTGGCAGATGACACCGACGTTCTGATCATCAGTCTTCATCTCAGCAGAACCATCGATAGTCAGCTCTTCATCAGACGAGGAACAAAGGTTCGAGTCAGAATGATCGACGTTGGAAAGTTGGCTGCGGTATTGGGGTCTGGAGTTTGCAGTGCATTGCCAGGGCTTCATGCATGGAGCGGGTGTGACACTGTGAGTGCTCTGGCTAGCCAAGGAAAGATAAAGGCTTTGAAGCTTGTGCAAGCGAATGAGCTGTATCTTCAAGCATTCGCAGATCTGGGATCTTCGTGGAATGTACCAACAGACGTCTTCAATAGCATTCAGGCCTTCACGTGTCAGCTGTACGCCAAGAACACGAAGATCGTCGGTGTTAATTCGCTCCGTTATCACATGTTCTGTGCAAAGAAGGGCCAGATCGAATCTGGACAATTGCCGCCTTGTGAAGACTCCTTGATGCAGCATACGCTTAGGGCCAACTATCAGGCGGCTATCTGGCGACGCAGCCTTGAAAACCTACCAGACGTCCCAACACCATCAGCAGGACATGGTTGGGAACTCGATGATGGCGGTTCGCTCACAATCCGATGGATGGCGGGTCTACCAGCTCCAGATGTCGTCTTGAATCTCATCTCATGCACATGCAGAAGGACGTGTCGACCGTCAGATTGCTCCTGCATACTGAATGGGTTGAAGTGCACTGTTGTGTGTAAGCTGCAGGGATGCTCCAACATGGTGCAGGATGATGCTATCGTGGCTCAGGATGCCAATGACTCTGATGGCGACTCTGATGATTAACTTTGTGTGCACTGTATATTGTATAGCATATGTTGTTCTCTATTATAATGCAGGCCAAATTGCCTGAAAATTGCGACATAACGCATTATATCATAACGTTATGTTCACGTCATGGTTTACGACATGGTTGTAACATAACGCATTACATCATGACGTTATGTTCACGTCATGGTTTACGGCATGTTCACGACACCATGACGAATAAACGGCAGTCCGTTGGCCCGCCATCTTGTTGACTTGTTTGTGTCTGAATAACCAAACGTTACATGGTGTCAGAAGTGGTTTTCGTCGACGTTCCACGCCGAAAATGAAGCGAACGAGTGATGAAAATATCATTCTTATATCTACGTAGACAAGAAAGTCATTTGTGCATTATTGGTCCTCCTTTTGCTCGTTGAAGTTCGCATGCGCCCCGCGAATCCTACCAACACGGGATCCGGCTGCGTCAACCGTCCACGTCGTTGTCAACGCAAGTGAGTTGCACTATTTTGTCGCCATGGCGGATGCTTCAGAAAAGCCACGTATGAACTGGCAAGCGTCAGATCTTGAAAAGGAGTTCAGACGTTTTAAACAACATTGTGTGTTTACGTTCAACGGACCGTTATCCACGGCCACGGAAATTGTCAAAGTAAACTATCTCATGACATACATAGGCGACAAAGGCAGAGAAATTTACAACACATTCACATGGACTCCTGCAACCGAAGGTGTGCCTGCAGAAAATGCAACCTTAACTGGAGTACTTGACAAGTACACTGCATACGTGGCTCCCAAGAAAAATGAAATCAGAGCAACAGTAAACTTCAACAGGCGTAAACAGCTGCCCGGTGAACGCTTTGACAACTTTGTAACTGACCTGCGGCTGCTGGTGACAGACTGTGGATATGGCGTCAACACGAACCGCATGCTGCGGGATGCCATTGTCCTGCGATCCGCTAATCCAGCGGTGACTGAACGTTGCCTTCAGGAAGGAGACGAGCTCACACTGAACAAGGCCACCAGCATCGGTCAGAACTACGAGACCTCACAGGAGAGCTTGCGAGTTATTGCTGCGGACGAAGACAGTAAGGTGTATGCCATTAACAAACAGCAGCCACCCCGTCACAAGACACCCACCAGAAAACAGTGGACAGACAACCAAAACTGCTGGTACTGCGGATACTCATCATCACACTACAAGTGTCCCGCCAGGGAGGCCCCCTGCAAATTCTGTAAGAAGGTAGGCCATTTCGCCCGTGTGTGTAGACAGAAGTTGAAAGAGCAGTCAAGATCTGCTGCGCATGCTGTTGATTGTGACTACGAGTCTGATGACACGACCCTGACGCACAGTGTCAACAACATTCATGGAACAAATGCAGCAACAGAATGGTGGACTGATGTCAAGATTGGAACAAAGGTCGTGAAGACACAGATTGACACAGGTGCAACAGTATCCATAATGCCGCTTGAGCTGTTTCACAGTCTAAAGACCCACATGTCATTGTCTGCCACCGATAGCAAGTTAAAGAGTTATTCGGAGCATGACCTTGCTGTTGAGGGATGCATCACATTGCCTGTGACGCACAAACAAAACACTGTTGACGTCAAGTTTTATGTCGTCAGAGTAAAGCAACGACCACTTCTCTCCGGCCAAGCCAGCACAGCACTCGGGTTGATTGAGAGAATTCACAAGGTCAGTGACCTTAGTGATTATCCTGATCTTCTCCACACAACAGGTGTACTGCCAGGCAAGTATTCTCTGAAAATCGACCCCACTGTGCCCCCTGCTGTCCATGGACCACGTCGGCAACCAAAAGCTCTGTACGACAAGGTTAAAGCCAAGCTAATAGAAATGCAAAAAGATGGGCACATTGCTCGTGTCACTGAACCGACAGACTGGGTGAGCTCCATGGTCACCGTAGTTAAGAAAGACAAAATCAGAATCTGCATTGACCCAAAAGACCTAAACAAGGCAATTAGGAGAGAACACTATTACATTCCAACAGTTGAAGAAGTGGTTGCATCAATGATACCAGGTTCAAAGTATTTCTCTGTACTTGACGCCAAATCCGGATTCTTACAGATCCCGCTCACATATGAGTCCAGTCTTCTCACCACCTTCAACACCCCAATTGGCCGTTTCCGTTGGCTGAGGCTCCCTTTCGGGGTCCGATCCGCTCCTGAAATCTACCAGCGTATCATGGACAACATGCTGGAGGGCATCGAAGGCGCTCGTGCCACAATGGACGACATTTTGGTGGCGGGTAGGACCCCAGAGGAACATGACTCCATCATGCGACAAGTTGTCAACAGAGCTACAGCTTTCAACCTCAAACTCAACTTTGACAAATGTCATGTGAAACAATCATCCGTGAAATATGCAGGGCATATTTTGACAGGGAGTGGTCTGAAACCTGATGATGACAAAGTGAGGGCCGTGAAAGCAATGCCAGAGCCCAAGAACAAAGAAGATGTCCGAAGAATACTTGGCTTCATCCAGTATTTGGCAAAATTTCTACCAGAATTAAGTACAGTGGATGCACCACTTCGTGCCCTATTGCCCAAAGATGTCCTCTTCCATTGGGACAAACCTCAAGCCGAGAGCTTTGAAAAGATGAAACAGTTGTGCTGCAATGCACCGGTGCTGGCCTATTACGACGCCAAGAAAGGCTGTACCATTCAATGTGATGCCAGCAGTTACGCTCTCGGAGGAGTGCTTCTGCAAGATGACCACCCTGTAGCATATACATCCCGTGCGCTCACACCGACTGAGCAGAGATACTCGCAATTGGAGAAGGAAATGTTGGCCATTGTACATGCCTGCAAGAAGTTCCATTACTACATATTTGGGACATCAAACATCACCGTCGAGTCCGACCACAAGCCGTTGCAGTCAATTCACACCAAGCCCCTACTAGCAGCACCTATGAGGCTACAATCAATGCTCCTGAAGTTGCAGCCGTATGACTTGACAATCACGTACAAACCAGGGAAGGACATTCCACTGGGCGACACCCTGAGCCGTGCTAACCTCCCAGATACTACACCAGAGATGGACATTGAGCTAATCAATATGGTAGACTTCATATCAGTGGTGCCGTCTCGCTACGCGCAGTTCCAGCAGAGAACTGCTGAAGAGTTGAATGAACTGCACACCATGGTTCTGAAAGGATGGCCAGACACCAAAGCTGAAACACCTCACAGCATCCGTGCATACTGGCAGTACCGTGACGAGCTGTCGGTGATGGATGGAATTGTTTACAAAGGCATGAGAATCGTTGTACCCACAACAATGCGGCCAGACATGATGCGACAAATACATGGCTCACACATGGGAATCAGCAAATGCAAACAGAGAGCCCGAGAAGCTCTGTTCTGGCCAGGCATGACTGCACAAATTGAAGACGTCGTCAGTGATTGCCCACAGTGCAGTTTGTACCAAAGTCAGCAGCACGCAGAAACTCTGATGCCCCTGAAAACACCTCTGTTACCTTGGATTGAGGTGGCTGCTGATATCTTCGAATATGAAGGGAATCAATACTTACTCACAACCGACTGTTTCTCCAAATTCATCGAGGTGGATGCTCTGACAAACCTCAGCACAGCAGTCACTGTCAACGCCCTCAAATCACAAATGTGTCGACACGGCATCGCAGAGACACTCAGAACAGATAACGGACCTCAGTTCAGCTCGCAAGAATTTTCCCAGTTTTGTGCTGACTATCACATCAATCACCAGACGTCTTCGCCCCGATACCCTCAGTCAAATGGTGCAGCTGAGAGAGCCATACAGACGGTAAAGCGACTCTGGTCTAAGTGCAGTGATAAACATCTGGCCCTCCTTGACTACAGGACCACGCCGCTGGAAAGTTGCAACATGTCACCTGCCACGCTTTGCATGTCTCGCAGACCCCGCAACCTGCTGCCAACCTCTCGTGAGTTGTTGCGTCCAATTACTCTGAACTGTGATGAGGTCAGGAAGAAGCTCGATCAGAGCAAGGAGAAGCAACGGGTCCACCACGACAAACATGTCCAAAGAGACCTGCCCGCCCTCCTCCCAGGAGACCCAGTAAGGATGACTCCACTCCCAGGTACAAACAACTGGCTGCCTGCAACAGTTGTAGCCCATCACAGTGTGCCCAGATCATATATCGTTGAAAGTAATGGCAGGAAGTATCGCCGAAACAGGAAACACCTCCGCCTCTCAACATACGGTGCTCATCAGCCAAGCTCCACAGCACTGACGTATGCAACCCGGCAACCGACCAGACCGACCCCACACTGTGCTACTGCTCCAGCTGGTCTGCCAGCTCCCAGCTCAGCTCAGACCACACAGCACTGCCCGTGCAGCAGCAGCCTGCACTCTACAGCCCGTACAGGGCAACCCTCGCCAGTCACACACACGCCATCCTCTCTGCCGCCTGAACAGGGTCAGAATCCTGTCACCACGAAGTCAGGCCGCGTCATCAACAGACCCAAACATCTAGAGGATTATGTGACAAACTGAGGGCAGACTAACCCTTCTTCTAGCACCTTGTAACTCAGGGTAGTCTACCCCTGTTTTACTGTTGTGACAGTATGTTCTAAATGTTTACACTTATTTTGTTCATGTTCGTTCATGCATCAGCTACATCTTTTATTACTTGCTGTGCCATGCTTCACTTAATTTTCCGTTTGTTGTTTGTCAAAGGGAGATGCGACATAACGCATTATATCATAACGTTATGTTCACGTCATGGTTTACGACATGGTTGTAACATAACGCATTACATCATGACGTTATGTTCACGTCATGGTTTACGGCATGTTCACGACACCATGACGAATAAACGGCAGTCCGTTGGCCCGCCATCTTGTTGACTTGTTTGTGTCTGAATAACCAAACGTTACAAAAATCTTTATAGACAGATAAACGGTTTAGCAAAATGTATAATTTGGAAGATCATACCGGTGTTATTTGACTAAAACATGACATTGAAGGAGCCGGGGCTCCCACGTCGATCGGAAGAATGGACGCGACAAAAAGCTAGAATTCATCTGAGTTGCTTTAATGAAATCAAACACTCAGGCACTCTGAAAAACCGTTTATCAGTCAGCAATATATATCTATTCCGCCAGGGGGTTTGCCCAGGCCCGGCGCCAGGGGGCGTGGCCCAGCGTCCTGGCTGCGGCCTGGCAAGTTGAGGGTGAGCCTGCCCGGGCATGCCCGGGCGTCCCGACTGAGGCCTGGCAAGTTGAGCGCGGGCCTGGGCGTCCTGGACGAGCCCGGCATGGTGATCGCTCCGCGTCCTTGATAGGTGCAAGGCGATTGTGAAAACTCAGCGGCAGCCGCTACACACGTCCCCCCAGAATCGACTTGCACCAGCAGGGTCAATTTGAGGGGGGTTCTGATGACCCGGCCGAAGCGACCCCTGGCGGGTCGTGGGAGGGGGTCCGGTGAGGTGGTGGGCGGTCGAGTGGGGGGCACCGTGGACGGGGGACGGCCTCGCCGCGGCAGAAGGGCCACCCGTGGTGGGTGGTCGACGTCCACGTGCGCCGGCTTGAGGCGGTCCACAGCAATCCGGTCCGACCTGCCGCCGATGTCGATGACGAACGACTTGTCGTCCCGTCGCAGCACCCGGAAGGGCCCGTCGTACGGCGGCTGGAGTGGCCACCGATGTGCGTCGTGACGCACAAAAACATACTCCGCTGTGCGGAGTGCTGGGGGGACGTAGGACTGGGGGTCACCGTGGTGGGATGTTGGCACGGGGGCAAACCGTCGGGCGGCCTCCTGGAGGTCCGAGCGCTGGTGAGCTGCGGACCAGGGACTGGTAGCGTCGGGCACAAATTCGCCCGGGACGCGTAGCACCTGGCCATAGACATGCTCGGCGGTGGATGCCTGGAGGTCCTCCTTGGGGGCCGTGCGAAGGCCCAAAAGGACCCACGGCAGCCGGTCGGCCCACCCGACGTCTTGAAGGCCGGCCATGAGCGCGGCCTTCATGGAGCGGTGGAATCGCTCGCACAACCCGTTTGCTTGGGGGTGGTAGGCCGTAGTACGGTGGAGCTTGATCCCCAGGTTGCGGGCGACCGCGCCCCACAGCTCGGAGGTGAACTGTGGACCGCGGTCTGACGAGATGTCCGCCGGTGCGCCGAAGCGGGCGACCCAGGTGGCGATGAAAGCCTGCGCCACGTCGGCGGTGGTGGTGGAGACGAGGGGAACGGCCTCCGGCCACCTGGTGATCCTGTCCACCATGGTGAGCAGGTGTGTGAACCCCCGTGACGGGGGGAGGGGGCCCACCAGATCCACGTTGACGTGGTCGAAACGTCGTTCGGGCAAGGTGAAAGGTGCCAGCGGGGCCTGGGTGTGTCGGTGGACCTTGGCCCGTTGGCAGGCCGTGCAGGCGCTGGTCCAATCGCGGACGTCCCGACGAAGGCCGTGCCAGACGAAACGCGCCGACACCAGCTTCTGGGAAGCTTTCCGGCCCGGGTGGGAAAGGCCGTGGAGGGAGGCGAAGATGCGGCGTTGCCAGGCGACGGGCACGATGGGGCGAGGCTGGCCTTGGGAGACGTCGCAGAGCAGGACAGTGTCCGCGCAGGGGATGTCGGCCAGGCGGAGGCCCGTGTCCGCCGCCCGGAGGGCTTGCACCGTGGTGTCGGTGGTTTGGTCCGCCGCCATAAGCGCAAAATCCACGCCCAGGTGGACCGCGTTCGCGCTGGCCCGGGAAAGACAGTCGGCCACGGCGTTGTTTTTGCCGGCGACGTGCCGGATGTCCGTGGTAAACTCCGACACGGCGGAGAGGTGGCGCTGTTGGCGGGCCGACCATGGCTCCGTGACCTTGGCCATGGCGTAAACCAACGGCTTGTGGTCGACGAACGCCATGAAAGGTCGGCCCTCCAGGAGGTGGCGGAAATGGTGGACGGCCAGGTGTAGACCGAGGAGCTCCCGGTCAAACGTGCTGTATTTGAGCTCGTTCGGCCGGAGCTGCCGGCTGAAAAAAGCGAGTGGCTGCCAAACCCCGTTCACCCATTGCTCATGTACGGCGCCCACCGCGTAGTCGGAGGCATCCGTGGTGAGGGCGATGGGAGCGTTGAGCACCGGGTGAGCGAGCAGTGTTGCGTCGGCGAGGGCCCGCTTTGAGCCTTGGAAGGCCGCATCCATTGCTGCGGACCAGGCGATGTCGTGCTTGGCCGGCATGACCCGGAGGGCTTCGTAGAGGGGCCGCATGAGCTGAGCAGCGCGGGGCACGAAGCGGTGATAAAAATTCACCATTCCCAGGAATTCCTGCAGGGCCTTTATGGTGCGGGGACGCGGGAACGTGGTGATGGCCTCGACCTTGGTTGGCAGCGGCACGGCCCCGTTCTTGGTGATGTGATGGCCCAAAAAATCAACGGCCGTCGTGCCGAAGTGGCATTTGGCCGGGTTGACGATGAGGCCGTGCTCGCTGAGGCGCTCGAACAGTGTCCGGAGGTGGAGGAGGTGCTCGGCCCGGGACGTGCTGGCGACGAGGATGTCGTCCAGGTAAACGAAAAGGAACGGCAGGTCACGCAGCACGCCGTCCATCAAGCGCTGGAACGCCTGAGCCGCGTTCTTGAGACCAAACGGCATCCGCAAGAATTCGAATAAGCCGAACGGCGTGATGACTGCCGTTTTAGGGACGTCGGCCGCCCTGACAGGTACCTGGTGATATCCCCGTATGAGGTCAATTTTCGAAAAAATGACCCGTCCCGCCAGACGGGCGGAGAAGTCTTGGATATGCGGGATCGGGTACCTGTCGGGGGTGGTAGCGTCATTGAGACGGCGGTAGTCGCCACACGGGCGCCATCCACCCCCCGGCTTTGGCACGATGTGCAGTGGCGAGGCCCACGCGCTATCGGAGCGCCGCACGATGCCGAGGTGCTCCAACGCGTCGAATTCGGCCTTCGCTACGGCGAGCTTGGCTGGGTCGAGGCGGCGGGCCCTGGCGTAGACCGGCGGGCCCGTGGTTGGTATGTGGTGCTCGATCCCATGCCGTACTGCGACGGCCGAAAACGTCGGCCGCGTGAGGGCCGGGAACTCCGTGAGCAGGCGAGCAAACTCGTTCGCCGCCGGGACGGCGCATGCCAGCTCGGTCGGCGCGGAGCTGCTCAATGTGCATACCAGGGAGCTGAAGGTTTCAGCGTTGATTAAACGACGCCGTTGGACGTCCACCAGCAGTCCGTGTGCGCAGAGGAAGTCGGCGCCTAGCAGAGCCACGGGCACGTTGGCGGTTACAAACGTCCAAGCAAAGCGTTGGCCGCCGAAGCAGAGGGTGACGTTGCGCGGGCCGAAGGTGCGGATAGTCGATCCGTTGGCCGCAACTAAGGAGGGGCCGCAAACCGCGGATTGCCTGTCCTGGTCAGAGGCGGGTATGACGCTCAGTTGGGCGCCGGTGTCGCACAGGAAGCGCCGTCCGGACGCTTTATCCGTGATGAACAGTAAGTTGCCCGTGTGGCCGGCGCTCATGGCTGGTAATGAACGCCGGCCCGGCCGTTTCCCGGCCTGCCGAAGGTGCACGGGGGTCGGCATGTCCGGGCCTTCTGTCCGAACCTGGCATGATAGTAACACCACGCTTGGTCAGGTGGAGGCCTCGGTCGTCGTGCCGGAGGTGGTCGGCTCGGTAGAGCGGCCGCCAATGGCGTCGGCAGTTCGGCCGTCGACCGTGCCGGGTGCTCGGGCGCCCTGGGTGTTGCGTCGGACGGCGGTGGGTCCCAAGTCGCCGCTACGATGCGCTGTCCTGCGGCAGAGATCTTGTCGGCTTCTCTGGCAAGGGCCCGGGGATCTGTGATCGTCGTGCTTGCCAGGGCGAGGCGTACCGGGTTAGGCAGCTGACGGAAGAACAGCTCCCGGAACAGGAATGCCGGAGAGTGCTCGCCGAGCAGTGAAAGCATGTAGTCCATGCGCTCGGAAGGGCGCGTGTCGCCGAGCTCAGGCAGATCGAGCAGGCGCCGTGCGCGTTCCGCCGATGGGAGGGCGAAAGCATCGAGGAGCAGCTTCTTAATCGCGCCGTATTTGTCAGCGGCTGGCGGGCTTTCGAGGAGGCTCAGGGCGCGGGCCGCGGTAACCGACCCGAGCGCAGCTACCACATGGTGGAAGCGGGTGTCGTCGGCCGTGATGCCTCGCAGGGCGAACAGGGACTCCGCCTGTGCGAACCAAACCGCCGCGTGAGCCTCCCAGAAGGTAGGCAGTTTAAGGGCGACTGCCGTGTCCATGTCGATAGGTCACCAATGAAGGAGCCGGGGCTCCCACGTCGATCGGAAGAATGGATGCGACAAAAAGCTAGAATTCATCTGAGTTGCTTTAATGAAATCAAACACTCAGGCACTCTGAAAAACCGTTTATCAGTCAGCAATATATATCTATTCCGCCAGGGGGTTTGCCCAGGCCCGGCGCCAGGGGGCGTGGCCCAGCGTCCTGGCAAGTTGAGGGCGAGCCTGCCCGGGCATGCCCGGGCATGCCCGGGCGTCCCGACTGAGGCCTGGCAAGTTGAGCGCGGGCCTGGGCGTCCTGGACGAGCCCGGCATGGTGATCGCTCCGCGTCCTTGATAGGTGCAAGGCGATTGTGAAAACTCAGCGGCAGCCGCTACAACATGTTCAATGATACCTCCGCTTGCTTATTAGGAATATACATCGTATGGTGTTAAAATCAGCTCCATACGTCTTTCCAAACTCTAGTAATGAATAATTAATATAATTGGCGGCCATTTTGAAATCCAAGATGGCCACCAAAGTGCAGATTTCCTATGTAACAATTTCCGCCTGCTTATTAGATATCGTATGGTGTTAAAATCCTCTCCGTACGACATTCCTAACTTGCGTTATCGTCAGAATAGATAATGCCAGCGGCGGCCTAAGTCATTTTATGCCTCTTTACATTTATTTGTTGTAAACTCGTGGTGGATGATATGTTTTAGTTTTTGAGTTATTTTTATAGACAGATAAACGGTGTAGCACAATGCATAATTTGGAAAATCATACCAGTGTTGTTTCACTAAAAAAAGTACAAGTCTAATAATAAAATATTGAAAAATATATGATTTTTTTTCGATAATTGATTTTTATAATAATTAATCTAAAACAAAATGCTTCATATTATTTTTTATTTAGACGGTACACATCGGACGTATATTTAGTCGTCAACCGCACATCGATAGCTAGTATAGAAGTCCAGATACACGTGCAACAATGTACCCCACCAAATGGGCATTTTCGAGCTGGGTGGTTTCAAAGATGGCGTCCATCCGGGCACTAAGCTACCGTTCTCAGATGTCCATCACACCTTTTCTGACACTTGAGACATTGGTCTAATGGAAAATCATAATGAGAATTACTCCCCCCGCCGGAGCATTACTTTTGGTCTGGCTCAAGGACTAAAGGTGAGTAGGAAAATGTATGGCGTGAAAATGTTTGGCGCGAAAACATTTTTCGCGCGCTTGGGATCCAGACGTAACCCGGGCGCTCTTGGAAGGTCCGTGGGGCGATGTGTGAAAGTAAATGGCATGCGTGTGAGGAAAAAGTGTGCGCCGGAGCACGAGTGTGTAATGGGAGAGTGTGTTACAGAGAGTGAGAGCGAATGCACAACGGAGTGTATGTGTGAAGAGTGCGACACAGAGTGTACGATGGCCGAGAGTGAGAGTGGATGCACACCAGAGCGTGTCGAGGAGAGTGTGTGGGAGTGCACACCAGAGCGCGTGATTGGGTGTGCAATAGGAGATGGCACACCTGTGGGTGAGTGTGCACTGAGTGGGTGTGTACCCGGGAGTGCACACCTGTCGTTGTTACCAAGTGTGTAACAAAAGAGTGTGCGTGAGGGTGTGCGATGGCCAAGTGTGTAACGGAGTGTGCGAGTCACATGAGTGTGCCAGGATGTGCACGAGGGTGTGTGATGATGGAGTGTGCGAATGGCATGAGTGCGTCTGAGTGGTGTGCACCTGAGTGTGCAAGAAAAGAGAATGCACGAGAAAGTGCAATAACGGAATGCAGGGGGTGTATGGGAGGCGCTGGAGCGCCTCGGTGTGAGAATGCGACTCGGGCATCAACGCGGACCGGGGCAGCGTTTAGCGGGACGAATAGCCGACGCGAGCCCTCAGTGAGTCGGGTGCTTTGTGTGCTGCGGGGACCGGCGGGGATCGTTGCCGTGGTGGTCTCGCAAGGAGTGCCGTGCACGATTCGTCCCGGGCCTCGCCCTGTAAGGTCGGTGCCGCGCCTTCATGGGAAAAGCGATCGGCACGGTTCGGGGGGGGGGGGGGGGGGGGTAGGAGAGGTCGGACCAGCGCCCCCTGGCGGGCACGGTGCTCCGACCGTGGGAGGTTGGGCCATCGTGCCGGGGACCGAAAGGCTCCGCGCAGAGATGGCGCCTGGAACCTAGGCCCAAGTATGCCTCCTCCCCTGAATCGAAAATGCCGGACGGACCCAACCAAGTGCCAAGACCATACCGTTCACCCAGTATTAATTCTTGTGCGCCAAACGACACGCGGAGAGCTCCTGCCCCTCTACTTACCATCTGCACAGGATGAGCCGGAGGCCAGAGGGAGCTGCACGAGAGCCATCCCTGGACGTGGTGAACATCATCCCGCAGCTGCAAGCCCCGTGTGAGTGTGTCTGTGTGTGAGACGGGCCCGTTTGTCCTGGGTAGTAAGTTAAGACTGTATAAGGCTGCACTGTGTCCCTCTTTTCTGGAATCCCTGTATAGTGTAAATAAATCTTGTTATTCCTTTCTTCTCAATTCGATCGCCTTTGTGATTTCTCCATTGGCTAAGCGTGGTACGAACGAGATCGCTAGAACAGGGGTCACCAACTACACGGCACGGATCGCGTGTACGCACCACTTGGCGTCTCAACACGCGTGATTCGTGCGGGGATTATTTCCTCGTTTCTGGGCAGCGCGAGTAATTAGATAATAGTGATTCTAGTCCTACGACCCTATTTCACGCTGTCCGGGAAGGACGTCATAGGTCCCAGGTCCCGTCGGCCAGTCAAAAATAAGGGGACTAATCCCCCCTTGGTAAGGGGAGAAGGCCGGCGGCGAGATCCGCAACAATATATATATATATCTATATCTATATATATATCTATATATATCTATTTAAAAATATATATCTATCTATATATATCTATCTACACATCCGCCAAACAAACACATGCGCCAAACAAACACATGCGCCAAAGTAAGACATCCGCCAAACAAACACTTTCGCCAAACAAACACTTTCGCCAAACAAACACTTTCGCCAAACTAAGACATCCGTCAAACTAACACATCCGCCAAACAAACACATGCGCCAAACTAAGTCATCTGCCAAACTAACACTACCACCAAACAAACACATGCGCCAAACTAACACATCCGCCAAACTAACACATCCGCCAAACAAACACATGTGCCAAACTCAGACATCCGCCAAACTAACACATCCGCCAAACAAACACATGCGCCAAACTAAGACAATTATATCTCGGGGGATCGGTTGGCGATTAGATTCGGCGTACGTAATACTTGCACCGGCGCCTTTATACGCGCGCCCGGTATGGTTACGATCGATGCGCCACTTCCCCAATGTCCTTCTGCATGCTGCAGTCCTCTTAAGGGAGGCTGTAAAATGGACGAATGGGGCCTACTCTTATTTGTTTTACACAACGCAGATGCAACTATTGGGAATGGCCTTATCCTAAACACATACTATGAAATAACTAACGTCCTAAGGTGACCTATGTGTTGCATGTGGCCTATCTATGGGGTGCAACCTCTAACCTTTAATGATGTTACCTGTGTGGGTTCTCAAAACCGCAACACTGCACCCCTCCTTTCGCCAGGCTCGGCCCGAGCCGAACCACATATCAGTGAGGACGGCCGGCTTCCGATACCTGGGCCAGGACTACTTTTTAACAATTAGTGTGACACTTAGGTGTGGTTACCCTCTACATTTAACCTCACCCTGAGTGCGACAGTTTTAACACTAGATATGTCCCACCTGCTGCGTTGTGTACTATTTAACTGACTCACGCCCACAATTAACCGAATTACAGAATTATTCGCAAACTACACATAAAGCCGGTGCGGAGCATGTTATTTACAAGACACTAACTAATTATTTACAACTACAACCTAGGACCTGTTTTTTGTGGGAAAAAGAAGAGAATGTTTGAAAAGAGGAAACCCCATTGCCATGCACTGCACCAATACACCATACACCCATATGCACCAAAAATAAACAAAATGCACAAAAATCACCATCACCAAAATGCACCAAAATCAATTCAATAATTATTAATGATGCCTTGTGCTTGGCTGCTGGGCCGATAGATCTTCTTGCTTCTGGCTTCATGGATCTTCGGTGTGCCATCGTTAAAGTTTACCATCTTTTTGTCCGGGCACACCAAAGATTAATTAATAAAAAAGGGCACAACCCGTGTCCGCTTTTTATTTGGCAAGCAGGGCCAGCGTAGGTGGTCCCACTGCTTGGCATGTGCGCCACTTAAAAACAGTGGTCCGCAAGCAAGATGCCGCTGGCAGCATTGGTCTGTTCCAGCAAAGGTGCCAGGCCACAGAACATGTGGTCCATATGGTGTATCAGTGCAGGCAGCAGGGTGCAGCGCAGAGTGCGGCCGCACGGCTCAGGACACCTGCACACTCCCCTCGACAAAAGACCATGGGTCCATGAGTGGGGAGGAAGACAAAGCAGAGGTTAGCGGGGGCAAGGGCGCAAGGGTACACGTCATAACAAGGCAATGCGACATGAGGGGCGCGGGAGAGCGAGCTGAGAAAGCTCGTCCCTACTCGTATGTCACCGCCCATGTCAATCTACACTACCCTTGCCTTCCCCGTATTTACACAATTTACAAATTCGTCTCTACCGTCTCGTCTCCCATATCTCCCCTAAACCAAATTCGTCCCCAATCCCTCCCAAGAAGGAAGGGATGGAATACATACAATGTCTCACCCACGTCAAGATGCGTCTTACATTCCAAACATTTGCGAAAACCTGGTGTGGAGTCCTATCACCTCGGTGAGTGAATGTGGATGGTGCGAAGAGATTTTCTCCTAACTATCCTTCTAATTGACATTAACTCTTTAAACTACCCGGGGCCTTGCCCTACCACTTGGCATCTTTAAACTATGCGGTTCAAAAACCAATTCCCATTGACCATACTGTGGTGCCTTACCAATTTGGGGTCTCACTCCCCCATTTTTTCTCACTGTGCCCTCGCACAATTTCGGGGCTGGGTCGTGTGGCTCTACTAGCTGGTCTACCTACCTGCGCACCTCCACCACTGAAGTCGCCACCCGAGCTTGCCTAGCTCCTGCGACTACCCTAACTTGGGGAAGGCCCTCCTGGCTCTCTCACCCCACTAATGCCCCCTCTGGCATTGGGCTACCCGGGTCCTTCTCCTTAGGATCCTCGGGCCCCACTGAACTCTAACTCTGAACACTACCTGGCTCCCAGAGCCGACCTGCGGCCTCACCTGGCCGACAGACTACCAGTGGTGGAGTGCTCAACAACTATACTTACCAACAGGCTCACACGCCCAGCCATACCACTTACTGATGCACCCCCTGAAAGCACTTCTTTACTACTACTCGCACCACAGATGTCAATATCCAACAATTTACCTACTCCCTCTACCTAACTTTAAACTACCCTGCCCGGGTACTCGTGAAGGGGTCTATCTTCCCCCATCCACTCCTTCGCACTATGCACTCCACACCACTCATTCCACACACCATTTACTCCACACCATTTATTCCACTTGTACACAATGCTCTACTCATACACTTACACACTTACACACACACACACACACACACACACACACACACACACACACACACACACACACACACACACACACACACACACACACACACACACACACACACCACACATCATTCACGACCATTGCCTAATTTGCTTACCATCACCACAAAGATTCTCAATCCCAATTCCTCATTTGTGCCTAAAGCACATCCTCATACTCACACACACAGCATCATCTACCTAACTACTCCCCTCTAATACTTGTGCTCTCCCCGTTACACGAAGCACATCCCTCGTCATTATCAACCAACTAATCTCACTACGTCCCCTCTACCGGTACAAAAGCCACTACTTAAATCTTGGTCTGCTATGGTCACTTCTAAGTCCCTAACAATTATCCTAGCCCGCCCTGGCTAGTTTTCATCGCCAACCCCATATTTCTACTACTCCACTGCCAAAAATGGTGAGGGATGGTAGAGCTACCATTCCTCTACATCACTATCGCCATTTCTACTAGTCCACTACTCTCGAGCCTCTCGGTGCGGAAATACATTTTTACAGCTCGGCTTCGAAAAACCGAGCAATGTATGCGGATGGTCAGTCATCTGTTGGTTGGGTCTGTCCGGCATTTTCGATTCTGGGGAGGAGGCATACTCGGACTGAGGCTCCAGGCGCCATCCCGGCGTGGTGTCTTGCGGTCTCCGGCTCGATGAACCAACCTCCCCCGGCCGGAGCACCGCGCCCGCCAGGGGGCGAAGGTCCGACCTGGCCTACCTCCCCCAGAATCGTGCCGGTTGCCGCTACGACGCGGCACCGACCATACAGGGCGGGGCCCGGCCCGAATCGTGCACGGCGCTCCTTGCAAGAGCGCCGCGGCAACGATCCCCGCCGGCTCCCGCAGCACACAAAGAACACCACGCCCTGAGAGCTCGCGTCGGCTGTACGTCGGCATAAGTGCTGCCCCGGTCAGCGTCGATGCTCGAGTCGCATTCTCCCATCCACACGCGACCCTTCCCATACTCACATATCCCATACATTCCGTGCATTCAATTACTGCACTCTCTCTCCGTGCACTCTCTTTTCTTACACACTCAGGTGCACACCACTCAGGCGCACTCATTCCTTCCACACACTCCATTACGCACTTCTCTCACACACATTCTTGCGCCCTCATTCTACTCGCACACTTTGTTACACACCTTTCTTCCCCGCACTCCTCTCGTGTACCCGTTCACTCTCAGGGTCACTCACACGGGGTTTGAAGATGGTCGGGTTGAGGGTCCAAGGGTCCACAGCTCGTCCGGTCCCCGACTCGTACGGCGGTGTCGATGGTGGAATACGGCAGGCAGCTCTCCCCGTGACGTAGGCGCGATGCGGACAATTATATCTCGGGGGATCGGTTGGCGATTAGATTCGGCATACGTAATACTTGCACCGGCACCTATACACGCGCGCCCTGTATGGTTACGATCGATGCGCCACTTCTCCAATGTCCTTCTGCACGCTGCAGTCCTCGGCAATGCGTGCCGCGCACCCGCCCTTTGTAAAGCTGGTTGCCACAGCGCGTCTCTCCCTCTCGTAACTACTCAAGCGTCTCTCCCGTAACTCAACTCTCGACCAGGTCACGCGCCTCTCTCTCCCCGCTCATAACTTGTTCACAATGATCACAGTTGCGTCCATTCTCACAACTCAGGTACAATGTTCAAGCCTTCTCTCTCCTCATACCTGAGGTGGGGGCCTCACGCAAGGGGTTATATTGCCACACCCAGCGAACCCTCTCAAATCTCTAGCCACACCCTGTCAGGCGATCTCACTCGAGCCCTGCTTGGCTGGTGAGGGCTTACCGGCTCCGCCTTGATGGCTGCTTGACGTGGCCGCACCTCCACCCTTGCGCTCCACCCCCTTTTCGGGCCTTACCTCGTGGCCTTTGGGCTGGTTTGAGCGGCAGCCCAACGAGTTCGCGAAGGCTGCTGGCAGCCTAAAGGGCGAGGGCGAAGTACAGTCTGGCTAGCGCTTAATGGCGTCGATGGAAGGGAGGCTGTAAAATGGATGAATGGGGCCTACTCTTATTTGTTTTACACAACGCAGATGCAACTATTGGGAATGGCCTTATCCTAAACACATACAATGAAATAACTAACGTCCTAAGGTGACCTACGTGTTCCATGTGGCCTATCTATGGGGTGCAACCTTTAACCTTTAATGATGTTACCTGTGTGGGTTCTCAAAACTGCAACAATATATATATATATATATATATATATATATATCTATATATATATATATCTATATATATCTATATATATATATATATATATATATATATATATATATATATATATATATATATATATATATATATATATATATATATATATTGTAACGGTTTTGAGAAGTGTAACGAATTTGAGAAGTGTAACGGTTTTTGAGAAGTGTAACAATTTTGGAGGAAGTGTAACGAATGTGAAAAGTATGGTTTTGTTGTGTGTAACACCCTGGTAATGTAAATAATGGTCGCAGCCGTCCTCCTAGTTAATTCCATGAAACTTACACGCAGGCCACGATATATCTTTTTAAATAGTTTATTTCCTTATTCTATGTAGGTTAAATATGTGTTTCCCACTAGATTGACTCTGCATTGTATCAAACGAAATAAGCGTAGGCCCTTTCAATTTCCCCAATCATCTCCGCTCTCCAAAGTTCCTTTCAAAAGCGGTGCGAGTGGTGTTCAATCCCGCAAGCCGCCATTGCCCATGTGCTCATCTCGGAGAAGAGCCGCCAACTCACAGGCGTGGCACGTCGTCATGATCGAAGGAGGAATCGGGAGCCCTAACAGCCAACCAGCACTGCGGTTAGCGACCCGGTAGGCGTGCCCTCGCAGCCGGCGGCTTGATTCCGCCCCGAGTGATAAAAGCGACTGGAAGGGACTGCTTCAGCAGATGAGCGAAGAGGTGACATACGAGAGGAGCGGTGAGCGGTGAGATGCGAGACGCTCCAAGCCAAAGAGGAGAGGTACTCGGAGAGGAAACCAGCTAAGGAGAGACGCGCTGAAAGGAGGGAGACGGCTCCACCAGAAGGAGAGGAGCAGGTGTGCCCGAGCCAGCGTGTGACGTCTAGAGCATCGGCAGCGGATACGCGACGGAGGGTTTTCCCGCCAAAAACTCGAGGAATTGAGAGCTGCTGCCTCCGACCCTGCCTCCCTCTCCAGCAATCCACCTCAAGCCCTACCTGCCTGCAATATCCCCCGTGTAAGTGTGAACGTCGTCTGTCCTAATCGTTGTCCTGGGGTTAAGTAAATTGAATAGTTTAAGCTAACGATGCACTGTGTGACTGCTTCTTCCATCCATTGCTGTAAATAATTTTGGTCGCTCTTTCTTTTTGCTTGTGTGTGTATAATAAATCTGTTCTTCCTCCGTACTCTGTCTTCTTCTCTTTTCCTTCTCTTTCGGTCGCTTTAGAGGTTTCCCGATTGAATATCTGTGGGGCGATCTGGTCAACGTCGGGTGGAATCGGGCCAATTGGGGATCCTGTAACGGTCGCGGTTGGACCATCCGCTCGGCCCATCATAACATCTAAACCGCGATCAGTAACAATTGGTGTCTGGGAGTGGGATTCGAGGCCCGAACCAAATTTTTAAAACGTCTAGAAAAAATTTGGTCAAAATTACGAGCTGCCGAAATTTTGTTGTTTTATAAAACCCGAATTTTGAGATCGCGCCATGGACAATCAAGGCGATCGGATGTCGGTGGGGGAGATAGACGGGTTAGGGGTAACCCAGGACTTCGGGGAAGAAAGGGAAGAGGAGAGCAATGAGGTGGTTGAGGGTGTATCAGGTGCACAAAATGGCGGCCTCGCGCACATGGTTATTGTGGCGCCAAATTTAGCCACGCCCGTGACCGTAGCAGCGCCGCCGATGGATTGGGGCCTTTTTATGATCCAAATGAAGGCCCTTATGGATGCTCAGAGTGAGCAAATGAAGGCTCAGAGTGAGCAAATGGGGGTCGAAATGGGGGGCAGAATGGGAGAAATGGGGGAATGGCTAGAAGCTAAATTAGAGGGGTTAGACAATGGGATAAAAGGGATGAAAAAGGGGTTAGAGGGGTTAGAAAACAGGATGGAAGGCAAATTGCGGGAGATAGGGGAGCAATCCGCCCGAGAAATTAAACAAATGGGAGAGCAGATAGAGGAGGTAAAAATCGGGGTAGAAACCAAATTGGATGCTCAGAGGGATGAATTGGGACAGATGAGGGTGGCATCTACAAAGGAGATGGAGGAGATGAAAGAGGAGATACGACGAGGTGTGAGTGAGGAGGTTTCGGGGCTACGCGAGGAGGTAAAGCGAGGTGAGAAGCGTATGGAGAAGGAGGTGAGAAATAATACGGCAAAGTTACAAGGGGGAATAGAAGATCTGACGGAGGAGGTGGAACAGCTGACAGAGGGACAAAAAGAACTAGTGGAGCAGGTTCAAAAGAACACTGCGGTACTAGGAGGGTTAAAGGCGACACAAAAAGAAATTAAAAACGAATTAATAGCGACACAGAGGCAATGTCAGATGGTACGTGAGGAACTGACAATGAGGGTAGACGAGGTGACAGAGGTAATGGAGACAAAGGACCGGCAGGTGAGGATGCACATAGAGACGGTCACGGTAGCCTTAGAGGACGAACTTGAGGAGACGCACCGGGAAATAAGAGAGGTGAAGCAAAAATTAGAGGAAGTGGAAGAAGAGGTGAGTGAAATTAAGAAGAGACGGACAGAAACTAAAAGAGAAATCCAGGAGGAGGTGATGGAATATGTGCAAGGTCGGTGCTCAACTCATAATGTGATGCTCACTAACCAAATAAAGAGTTTGCAGGTGGCAAAGGAGGTGCGACGACGAGGTACGGAGGTCAGTGGCAATGTATATGATGTGAGGAAAGCTTCAGTCGGCTTGGGGATTGGTTTGGATCCGGGTGTTCGTGAAAGGCCGTTGGTGAAGTGTGCGACAGGTCTGGGGTGCGAAAAAAGAGGTGTGCGAGAATGTCCGACCATGGGGTGTGTGAGGAAAAAGTGCGCGCCGACCAGTGAGTGTGTTGTCAAGAGTGAGTCGGTAGTAGCGCGTGTGCGAGGGAGCACAGGGAAGCGCGGTGTGGTGAGTGTTACGGAGGAAGTAACGAAAAAGTGTGCGCAAGAGGATGTGCGAGAAAGGTGTGTAACGGACGGGTGCATGGGGAAAGTGCATGCTGTCAAGAGTAAGGGAGAATGCACGCCTGTGGTGAGTGTTACAGAGGATGTGACGGGAGAGTGTGCGCAAGAGTGTGCGCGAGAAAGGTGTGTAACGGACAGGTGCATGGGGAAAGAGTGCGCTGTCGAGAGTAAGGGTGAGTGCATTGTCAAGAGTGGTGGTGAGAGTAGTGAGAGTGACACGGAGCGTGAGTTGGTTATGACAGGTGAGCGAGGATGTACACCTGGAATGGAAGGATGCACACCTGGAATGGTAGAGCGTGTGTGGGAATGCACACTTGAGTTGGTCGTGAGGCACGTGGTTGGGTGTGCGAGAGAGAGCACACCTGTGATTGTCACAGGGGAGGTGACCGAGGAAGGGGCGCGAAGAGGTGTGTTGGTGAGGTGTGCGAGCGACGAATGTGTGCCAAGGTGTTCGGTGGTCAGGTGTGTGACCAAGTCGGTGAGCGGAATGAGTGTACCGAGGTGTGTAAGAGAAGGTACGATGAGGAGCATGGAAACAGCTGGAGGTATGAGCAAGAAAGGGGTAGCGTATGCATGTAAGCATGCAGGTGAGGCATCGACGGTAACCGGGTTAGCGGTTAGAGCGACTTTTAGCCGAATCGGGCCCTCGGTGCGTGCCGGGCTTCGCGTGCCGCGAGAACCAGCGGGGATCCGAGCCACGGCGGGTTCGAAAGGACCGCCGTACGCGATCCACGCTGGGCCTCGCTTGGAACGGCCGCGTCCGGGCTCCACTAGGCGGAGCGGACAGCCCGATAGGAAGGGTCGTCATGGCGACCACTTTCTATTGAGACGTGCCGGCAGGTCGAGATCGGGACATTGGATGGCTCCACGCCGAGGTGGTGCGTGGGATCACGGCCCGGGTAAGCCCCCGTCCCTGCACCGAGTGCCGGACGCATCCAGCCGCCGGCACCAAAGAACCCGCGTTCATTGCTTGGCTGTACGAAGCCGAGCTTTGGAAGGGAATTGGCGCACCGAGAGGATCTAATAAGTAGACAGGTGATGAGGATAGTGTTTTGGCCCCGAAATTAGAAAAAGGCAAAATTTGATGATTGGCAGTAATGATTGGCAGATGATGGGTAGAATTGGCAGTAAATGGAAAATTTTTGAATTGGCTGAAATTTGGTGTGCCAAATTGATAGTAGGACCTCCCCGATGTGGTGGGATGGCAAATCCACCATCCCTCACGGTGGGTGCAAATGCGCAATAGATTATGGGGTTGATGGCAGTGAAAACTAGCCCGGGTGGGTTAGGATATATCGTGTGTAGGGATCTAGCGAAGATGACATTAGGTAACGTTAAGTTTAGTTAGTGACTGATACCTGTAGTGGGGACGCAGGTAGTTTAGTGTGGATGATAATGACGTGGGAGCGCAATAGTTTAAAGGGACGACTGGGAAGCGCAAGTTACAGAGGGGAGTAGTTAGATGAGATGATGCCGTGTGTTTGAGGATTGAACAGGTATGATTGAACAGGTGTGATTGCACAGGTGTGCAACTGAACAGGTGTGTGGAGCAGTGTATGAGGGAGTAGTGGTGATTGCGTGTTGTGTTGACCAAATGGTCCAGGAAGAAAGGAGGGTGCAGGTGGCACCAGGTGTGCAACAACAGGTATGGAGGACAGGTGTATGGAATAAATGGTATGGAGTATTGGAATGGATGGTCGTGGAGTGAGTATGGTGGAAATTGTGGAGTGGAGTGGATGGTGCGAAGGTGTGAATGGGGGAAGAGGGGACCCCCATCACGGATACCCGGGGCGGGTAGTGTAAGTGTTAGGTAGAGGGTACAGGTAAATTGTGGTTGGATATTGGCATCTGTGGTGCGGGTGAAAGAATGGTCTTTGGATGGGTGCATTAGTGTTGTGGAAATGGCTGGGCGTGTAGCCTGTTAGTGTGTGTAGTTGGTTGGGCACTCCACCACTGTGAGGATGTCGGCCAGGTGAGGCCGCAGGTGGGCTCTGGGAGCCGGTAGTAGTTGTTGTGGATGGGGCCCGAGGATCCGGAGGACGGACCCGGGTAGCCCAGTGCCAGAGGGCACCGAGTGGGGTGACAGAGCCAGGAGGGGTCTTCCCCAGTTAGTTAGGTTAGGGTGAGGAGCTAGGTAAGCTCGGGTGGCAACTGCAGTGGTGGAGGTGTGCAGGTGGGTATACCTGCTGGGAGAGCTACACGTCGCAGCCCAGAAATTGTGCGAGGGCACCGGGAGATGAATCGGGGGAGTGAGACCCCAAATTGAGAAGCACCACAGTTTGGTCAATGGGAATTGGTTTTTAGAACCCATAGTGTAAGTTGGCCAATGGATTGGCAGGGAAAGACCTCGGGTAGTGTAAAGTGTGTTAAAGTCATTTAGAGGATAGTTAGGATTGAAGTCTCCTCGCACCATTTTCATCCACTCACCTGGGATGACGTACCTCCACACCATGCCAGGTGGTTTGTATTATTTTTATTGTGCAAATGTTTGGAATGTGAGACGCATCATGACGTGGGTGTGACATTGTGCTTGATGTTCCATCTCTTCCTCCTTATGAGGATTGATGATGAATTGGGTGATGGCAAATTTTGGATAGAGGGATTGTGGAGACGAATTTGGTATAGGGGAAATATGGGGAAGACGTGACATTAGCGACGAATTGGTAATGTGTAGATTTTGTACATATGGGGTAAGGGCAAGGGTAGTGTAGGTGACAGGGGGGTGACGTACGGTAGGGACGAGCTTTCTCACTTCGCCCTCCGTACGCATTTCGCCTTGCATTGCCTTATTGACGTGTACCCTTGTGACCTTACCCCTCGCTCAATTGTCTTCCCCCCTTTTGTCTCCCACTTGAGGACCTGTGCGCCATTGGGTGCCGAGGGGAGCGTGCGTGAGGTGGCCATTGTGCGCACGAGATTCCCAGAACCAGCATGCATTGCGTTGATGTACCACTTTATGGACCGCTGTTCTGCGGCCAAGTACCACTTGATGGACCCCAGGTTCTGGGGCAGGGCACCTCTGTTGGAGACCGGCCATAGTGGCCAGGGAATCTTGCTTGCGGACCTCGGTAAGGTGGCACCTATGCCAAACAGGTGGACCACCCTTAGTTGGCCCCTGAGGCCCTAAATAAAAACGAACACAAGTTGTGCTTTTTATTATATTCCAAGTAGGCCGCATGAAGCTAGAAGACGTCGGGAAGAACATCGGCCCAGCAGAGAAAGAGAAGACCACCACCAGTTGTTTTGTTGTGTTTATTATGAACCGTGGTGACTGTGCACCGAGAGGTGCTTTTGTGGTGCTTTT
Organism: Myxine glutinosa; assembly: GCF_964187855.1. NCBI lineage: Eukaryota > Metazoa > Chordata > Myxini > Myxiniformes > Myxinidae > Myxine > Myxine glutinosa. Next base: position 50,749,202 of record NC_136272.1, on the reverse strand, counting down.
GGTGCTTTTGGGTGCTTTGGTGGTATTGGTACTGGTGCATCGATGCAATGCGTGCTGTCTCCTCCCTCCCAACAGGAATTTCTTTTTCTTGTTCCCTAAAAAAAACAAAAAAAAAACACAGGTCCTGGGTTGCGTTGTAAATAAGAAATCACGTCACTGTAAATAATGCTCCCCACCGTAAATGTATAGTTTGAAAACAATTCCGTAATTCGGTTAGCTGTGGGCTTGAGTCTGTTAGACATGGTGCAATGCAGCAGGGGGACATATTTATTTGTGTTTTAAGATTGTCACACTCAGGGTCAGGTTAATTGTAGAGGGAATTACACCTACGTGTCACACTAAGTTAAAGTTTAGTAGGCCCGAGCCCGGACCTGAAGAAAGTAGGGTGCAGTGTAACGGTTTTGAGAAGTGTAACGAATTTGAGAAGTGTAACGGTTTTTGAGAAGTGTAACAATTTTGGAGGAAGTGTAACGAATGTGAAAAGTATGGTTTTGTTGTGTGTAACACCCTGGTAATGTAAATAATGGTCGCAGCCGTCCTCCTAGTTAATTCCATGAAACTTACACGCAGGCCACGATATATCTTTTTAAATAGTTTATTTCCTTATTCTATGTAGGTTAAATATGTGTTTCCCACTAGATTGACTCTGCATTGTATCAAACGAAATAAGCGTAGGCCCTTTCAATTTCCCCAATCATCTCCGCTCTCCAAAGTTCCTTTCAAAAGCGGTGCGAGTGGTGTTCAATCCCGCAAGCCGCCATTGCCCATGTGCTCATCTCGGAGAAGAGCCGCCAACTCACAGGCGTGGCACGTCGTCATGATCGAAGGAGGAATCGGGAGCCCTAACAGCCAACCAGCACTGCGGTTAGCGACCCGGTAGGCGTGCCCTCGCAGCCGGCGGCTTGATTCCGCCCCGAGTGATAAAAGCGACTGGAAGGGACTGCTTCAGCAGATGAGCGAAGAGGTGACATACGAGAGGAGCGGTGAGCGGTGAGATGCGAGACGCTCCAAGCCAAAGAGGAGAGGTACTCGGAGAGGAAACCAGCTAAGGAGAGACGCGCTGAAAGGAGGGAGACGGCTCCACCAGAAGGAGAGGAGCAGGTGTGCCCGAGCCAGCGTGTGACGTCTAGAGCATCGGCAGCGGATACGCGACGGAGGGTTTTCCCGCCAAAAACTCGAGGAATTGAGAGCTGCTGCCTCCGACCCTGCCTCCCTCTCCAGCAATCCACCTCAAGCCCTACCTGCCTGCAATATCCCCCGTGTAAGTGTGAACGTCGTCTGTCCTAATCGTTGTCCTGGGGTTAAGTAAATTGAATAGTTTAAGCTAACGATGCACTGTGTGACTGCTTCTTCCATCCATTGCTGTAAATAATTTTGGTCGCTCTTTCTTTTTGCTTGTGTGTGTATAATAAATCTGTTCTTCCTCCGTACTCTGTCTTCTTCTCTTTTCCTTCTCTTTCGGTCGCTTTAGAGGTTTCCCGATTGAATATCTGTGGGGCGATCTGGTCAACGTCGGGTGGAATCGGGCCAATTGGGGATCCTGTAACGGTCGCGGTTGGACCATCCGCTCGGCCCATCATAACATCTAAACCGCGATCAGTAACAATTGGTGTCTGGGAGTGGGATTCGAGGCCCGAACCAAATTTTTAAAACGTCTAGAAAAAATTTGGTCAAAATTACGAGCTGCCGAAATTTTGTTGTTTTATAAAACCCGAATTTTGAGATCGCGCCATGGACAATCAAGGCGATCGGATGTCGGTGGGGGAGATAGACGGGTTAGGGGTAACCCAGGACTTCGGGGAAGAAAGGGAAGAGGAGAGCAATGAGGTGGTTGAGGGTGTATCAGGTGCACAAAATGGCGGCCTCGCGCACATGGTTATTGTGGCGCCAAATTTAGCCACGCCCGTGACCGTAGCAGCGCCGCCGATGGATTGGGGCCTTTTTATGATCCAAATGAAGGCCCTTATGGATGCTCAGAGTGAGCAAATGAAGGCTCAGAGTGAGCAAATGGGGGTCGAAATGGGGGGCAGAATGGGAGAAATGGGGGAATGGCTAGAAGCTAAATTAGAGGGGTTAGACAATGGGATAAAAGGGATGAAAAAGGGGTTAGAGGGGTTAGAAAACAGGATGGAAGGCAAATTGCGGGAGATAGGGGAGCAATCCGCCCGAGAAATTAAACAAATGGGAGAGCAGATAGAGGAGGTAAAAATCGGGGTAGAAACCAAATTGGATGCTCAGAGGGATGAATTGGGACAGATGAGGGTGGCATCTACAAAGGAGATGGAGGAGATGAAAGAGGAGATACGACGAGGTGTGAGTGAGGAGGTTTCGGGGCTACGCGAGGAGGTAAAGCGAGGTGAGAAGCGTATGGAGAAGGAGGTGAGAAATAATACGGCAAAGTTACAAGGGGGAATAGAAGATCTGACGGAGGAGGTGGAACAGCTGACAGAGGGACAAAAAGAACTAGTGGAGCAGGTTCAAAAGAACACTGCGGTACTAGGAGGGTTAAAGGCGACACAAAAAGAAATTAAAAACGAATTAATAGCGACACAGAGGCAATGTCAGATGGTACGTGAGGAACTGACAATGAGGGTAGACGAGGTGACAGAGGTAATGGAGACAAAGGACCGGCAGGTGAGGATGCACATAGAGACGGTCACGGTAGCCTTAGAGGACGAACTTGAGGAGACGCACCGGGAAATAAGAGAGGTGAAGCAAAAATTAGAGGAAGTGGAAGAAGAGGTGAGTGAAATTAAGAAGAGACGGACAGAAACTAAAAGAGAAATCCAGGAGGAGGTGATGGAATATGTGCAAGGTCGGTGCTCAACTCATAATGTGATGCTCACTAACCAAATAAAGAGTTTGCAGGTGGCAAAGGAGGTGCGACGACGAGGTACGGAGGTCAGTGGCAATGTATATGATGTGAGGAAAGCTTCAGTCGGCTTGGGGATTGGTTTGGATCCGGGTGTTCGTGAAAGGCCGTTGGTGAAGTGTGCGACAGGTCTGGGGTGCGAAAAAAGAGGTGTGCGAGAATGTCCGACCATGGGGTGTGTGAGGAAAAAGTGCGCGCCGACCAGTGAGTGTGTTGTCAAGAGTGAGTCGGTAGTAGCGCGTGTGCGAGGGAGCACAGGGAAGCGCGGTGTGGTGAGTGTTACGGAGGAAGTAACGAAAAAGTGTGCGCAAGAGGATGTGCGAGAAAGGTGTGTAACGGACGGGTGCATGGGGAAAGTGCATGCTGTCAAGAGTAAGGGAGAATGCACGCCTGTGGTGAGTGTTACAGAGGATGTGACGGGAGAGTGTGCGCAAGAGTGTGCGCGAGAAAGGTGTGTAACGGACAGGTGCATGGGGAAAGAGTGCGCTGTCGAGAGTAAGGGTGAGTGCATTGTCAAGAGTGGTGGTGAGAGTAGTGAGAGTGACACGGAGCGTGAGTTGGTTATGACAGGTGAGCGAGGATGTACACCTGGAATGGAAGGATGCACACCTGGAATGGTAGAGCGTGTGTGGGAATGCACACTTGAGTTGGTCGTGAGGCACGTGGTTGGGTGTGCGAGAGAGAGCACACCTGTGATTGTCACAGGGGAGGTGACCGAGGAAGGGGCGCGAAGAGGTGTGTTGGTGAGGTGTGCGAGCGACGAATGTGTGCCAAGGTGTTCGGTGGTCAGGTGTGTGACCAAGTCGGTGAGCGGAATGAGTGTACCGAGGTGTGTAAGAGAAGGTACGATGAGGAGCATGGAAACAGCTGGAGGTATGAGCAAGAAAGGGGTAGCGTATGCATGTAAGCATGCAGGTGAGGCATCGACGGTAACCGGGTTAGCGGTTAGAGCGACTTTTAGCCGAATCGGGCCCTCGGTGCGTGCCGGGCTTCGCGTGCCGCGAGAACCAGCGGGGATCCGAGCCACGGCGGGTTCGAAAGGACCGCCGTACGCGATCCACGCTGGGCCTCGCTTGGAACGGCCGCGTCCGGGCTCCACTAGGCGGAGCGGACAGCCCGATAGGAAGGGTCGTCATGGCGACCACTTTCTATTGAGACGTGCCGGCAGGTCGAGATCGGGACATTGGATGGCTCCACGCCGAGGTGGTGCGTGGGATCACGGCCCGGGTAAGCCCCCGTCCCTGCACCGAGTGCCGGACGCATCCAGCCGCCGGCACCAAAGAACCCGCGTTCATTGCTTGGCTGTACGAAGCCGAGCTTTGGAAGGGAATTGGCGCACCGAGAGGATCTAATAAGTAGACAGGTGATGAGGATAGTGTTTTGGCCCCGAAATTAGAAAAAGGCAAAATTTGATGATTGGCAGTAATGATTGGCAGATGATGGGTAGAATTGGCAGTAAATGGAAAATTTTTGAATTGGCTGAAATTTGGTGTGCCAAATTGATAGTAGGACCTCCCCGATGTGGTGGGATGGCAAATCCACCATCCCTCACGGTGGGTGCAAATGCGCAATAGATTATGGGGTTGATGGCAGTGAAAACTAGCCCGGGTGGGTTAGGATATATCGTGTGTAGGGATCTAGCGAAGATGACATTAGGTAACGTTAAGTTTAGTTAGTGACTGATACCTGTAGTGGGGACGCAGGTAGTTTAGTGTGGATGATAATGACGTGGGAGCGCAATAGTTTAAAGGGACGACTGGGAAGCGCAAGTTACAGAGGGGAGTAGTTAGATGAGATGATGCCGTGTGTTTGAGGATTGAACAGGTATGATTGAACAGGTGTGATTGCACAGGTGTGCAACTGAACAGGTGTGTGGAGCAGTGTATGAGGGAGTAGTGGTGATTGCGTGTTGTGTTGACCAAATGGTCCAGGAAGAAAGGAGGGTGCAGGTGGCACCAGGTGTGCAACAACAGGTATGGAGGACAGGTGTATGGAATAAATGGTATGGAGTATTGGAATGGATGGTCGTGGAGTGAGTATGGTGGAAATTGTGGAGTGGAGTGGATGGTGCGAAGGTGTGAATGGGGGAAGAGGGGACCCCCATCACGGATACCCGGGGCGGGTAGTGTAAGTGTTAGGTAGAGGGTACAGGTAAATTGTGGTTGGATATTGGCATCTGTGGTGCGGGTGAAAGAATGGTCTTTGGATGGGTGCATTAGTGTTGTGGAAATGGCTGGGCGTGTAGCCTGTTAGTGTGTGTAGTTGGTTGGGCACTCCACCACTGTGAGGATGTCGGCCAGGTGAGGCCGCAGGTGGGCTCTGGGAGCCGGTAGTAGTTGTTGTGGATGGGGCCCGAGGATCCGGAGGACGGACCCGGGTAGCCCAGTGCCAGAGGGCACCGAGTGGGGTGACAGAGCCAGGAGGGGTCTTCCCCAGTTAGTTAGGTTAGGGTGAGGAGCTAGGTAAGCTCGGGTGGCAACTGCAGTGGTGGAGGTGTGCAGGTGGGTATACCTGCTGGGAGAGCTACACGTCGCAGCCCAGAAATTGTGCGAGGGCACCGGGAGATGAATCGGGGGAGTGAGACCCCAAATTGAGAAGCACCACAGTTTGGTCAATGGGAATTGGTTTTTAGAACCCATAGTGTAAGTTGGCCAATGGATTGGCAGGGAAAGACCTCGGGTAGTGTAAAGTGTGTTAAAGTCATTTAGAGGATAGTTAGGATTGAAGTCTCCTCGCACCATTTTCATCCACTCACCTGGGATGACGTACCTCCACACCATGCCAGGTGGTTTGTATTATTTTTATTGTGCAAATGTTTGGAATGTGAGACGCATCATGACGTGGGTGTGACATTGTGCTTGATGTTCCATCTCTTCCTCCTTATGAGGATTGATGATGAATTGGGTGATGGCAAATTTTGGATAGAGGGATTGTGGAGACGAATTTGGTATAGGGGAAATATGGGGAAGACGTGACATTAGCGACGAATTGGTAATGTGTAGATTTTGTACATATGGGGTAAGGGCAAGGGTAGTGTAGGTGACAGGGGGGTGACGTACGGTAGGGACGAGCTTTCTCACTTCGCCCTCCGTACGCATTTCGCCTTGCATTGCCTTATTGACGTGTACCCTTGTGACCTTACCCCTCGCTCAATTGTCTTCCCCCCTTTTGTCTCCCACTTGAGGACCTGTGCGCCATTGGGTGCCGAGGGGAGCGTGCGTGAGGTGGCCATTGTGCGCACGAGATTCCCAGAACCAGCATGCATTGCGTTGATGTACCACTTTATGGACCGCTGTTCTGCGGCCAAGTACCACTTGATGGACCCCAGGTTCTGGGGCAGGGCACCTCTGTTGGAGACCGGCCATAGTGGCCAGGGAATCTTGCTTGCGGACCTCGGTAAGGTGGCACCTATGCCAAACAGGTGGACCACCCTTAGTTGGCCCCTGAGGCCCTAAATAAAAACGAACACAAGTTGTGCTTTTTATTATATTCCAAGTAGGCCGCATGAAGCTAGAAGACGTCGGGAAGAACATCGGCCCAGCAGAGAAAGAGAAGACCACCACCAGTTGTTTTGTTGTGTTTATTATGAACCGTGGTGACTGTGCACCGAGAGGTGCTTTTGTGGTGCTTTTGGTGCTTTTGGGTGCTTTGGTGGTATTGGTACTGGTGCATCGATGCAATGCGTGCTGTCTCCTCCCTCCCAACAGGAATTTCTTTTTCTTGTTCCCTAAAAAAAACAAAAAAAAAACACAGGTCCTGGGTTGCGTTGTAAATAAGAAATCACGTCACTGTAAATAATGCTCCCCACCGTAAATGTATAGTTTGAAAACAATTCCGTAATTCGGTTAGCTGTGGGCTTGAGTCTGTTAGACATGGTGCAATGCAGCAGGGGGACATATTTATTTGTGTTTTAAGATTGTCACACTCAGGGTCAGGTTAATTGTAGAGGGAATTACACCTACGTGTCACACTAAGTTAAAGTTTAGTAGGCCCGAGCCCGGACCTGAAGAAAGTAGGGTGCAGTGTAACGGTTTTGAGAAGTGTAACGAATTTGAGAAGTGTAACGGTTTTTGAGAAGTGTAACAATTTTGGAGGAAGTGTAACGAATGTGAAAAGTATGGTTTTGTTGTGTGTAACACCCTGGTAATGTAAATAATGGTCGCAGCCGTCCTCCTAGTTAATTCCATGAAACTTACACGCAGGCCACGATATATCTTTTTAAATAGTTTATTTCCTTATTCTATGTAGGTTAAATATGTGTTTCCCACTAGATTGACTCTGCATTGTATCAAACGAAATAAGCGTAGGCCCTTTCAATTTCCCCAATCATCTCCGCTCTCCAAAGTTCCTTTCAAAAGCGGTGCGAGTGGTGTTCAATCCCGCAAGCCGCCATTGCCCATGTGCTCATCTCGGAGAAGAGGGGGGGTAGGAGCCGCCAACTCACAGGCGTGGCACGTCGTCATGATCGAAGGAGGAATCGGGAGCCCTAACAGCCAACCAGCACTGCGGTTAGCGACCCGGTAGGCGTGCCCTCGCAGCCGGCGGCTTGATTCCGCCCCGAGTGATAAAAGCGACTGGAAGGGACTGCTTCAGCAGATGAGCGAAGAGGTGACATACGAGAGGAGCGGTGAGCGGTGAGATGCGAGACGCTCCAAGCCAAAGAGGAGAGGTACTCGGAGAGGAAACCAGCTAAGGAGAGACGCGCTGAAAGGAGGGAGACGGCTCCACCAGAAGGAGAGGAGCAGGTGTGCCCGAGCCAGCGTGTGACGTCTAGAGCATCGGCAGCGGATACGCGACGGAGGGTTTTCCCGCCAAAAACGCGAGGAATTGAGAGCTGCTGCCTCCGACCCTGCCTCCCTCTCCAGCAATCCACCTCAAGCCCTACCTGCCTGCAATATCCCCCGTGTAAGTGTGAACGTCGTCTGTCCTAATCGTTGTCCTGGGGTTAAGTAAATTGAATAGTTTAAGCTAACGATGCACTGTGTGACTGCTTCTTCCATCCATTGCTGTAAATAATTTTGGTCGCTCTTTCTTTTTGCTTGTGTGTGTATAATAAATCTGTTCTTCCTCCGTACTCTGTCTTCTTCTCTTTTCCTTCTCTTTCGGTCGCTTTAGAGGTTTCCCGATTGAATATCTGTGGGGCGATCTGGTCAACGTCGGGTGGAATCGGGCCAATTGGGGATCCTGTAACGGTCGCGGTTGGACCATCCGCTCGGCCCATCATAACATCTAAACCGCGATCAGTAACAATATATATATATATATATATATATATATATATATATATATATATATATATATATATATATATATATATATATATATATATATATATATATATATACAGACATGGCATTTAATATGGAATATTTTTTTGTGGGGGTGAACTTACTTTTCAAGATGTCTTAGAACCAAAAGTTCATTGGAATTATGTTGAAATTATTCTAGATTTTGTTAATGTGACCTTTAAAAGAAACAAAAACCACATTTGACATTTCGAAACAAATAAATTGATCCTTGAAAGTGATGTAAACTGATATCTAACTCAATTCATGGACAGTACTGTGTTAAACTTCTGTACGTTTTCCAGAAGTATCTCTTTATTTTGCACATTAGCCCAATTTTTTTTTAACAAAAACAAAAGTTAAATTACGACTGGGATTACGGACAGTAAAATTACAGTTCAGTTCTTCGTGTAACCGCCACGAGCATTCAGGAGAGCACGTACACGTTGAGGCATGCTGTTCACGAAATTTGCCAATGTTTGGACAGGAATCGCTTGCCATGCAATGACAATAGCCTGCTGCAATTCACGCTCAGAGGTCGGCTGCTGGTCCAAGTGGTCGATTTAACGCGGTAATTCTGCCCACAAGTTCTCTATCGGATTCATATCTGGGGACATGGCAGGCCACTCCATATGCTCTACACCACGGTCAGCAAGAAAGTGTTGGATCATGCGAGCACGTTGAGGCCGTGCATTGTCATCTTGGAAGACAAAGTTTCCTCGAAAGGCTGCATGAGCAAATGGAAGCAATGTTTCTTCCAGAATGGCCCTGTACTTGAACTGGTTCAGGTTTCCATTCAGAACAACCAGGTCAGTTTTGCCCCCTGCATGAAAAGCAGCCCAAACAATCACCCCACCACCTCCAGCTTGGACTCTTGGCACTATACAATCTTTGTTGTAGGCTTCATGCACTTGTCTGTGCTCTCGGACGCGGCCATCTTGACGATAGACCAGAAATCTAGACTCGTCACTGAAGATCACGTGATTCCAGTGTCCTGGCTGCCATTGACGGTGCTCTCTGGCCCACTGCAATCAGCGCTGGCGGTGTTGTCTGATCAGGCGTGGCTTTCTCAGGGGACGCCTTGCACGATAGCCTGCTTGAACCAGTCGTTGGTTGACTAGCCTTCTGGATACAGGCACATTTGTCCGTTGCTGCCACTCAGCCCTAAGCCGATTAGCTGACTTGGTACGGCCATTGCGGACTAACCGGTGCAGCTGGCGATCATCCCTCCTTGTGATTCTGCGGGGGCGTCCTGGCCTCGGTATTGGAGTAGGGACACCCCTCTGAGCATATCGTTTCAGGATCTTTGACACCTGACATTGAGTGATGCCATACTGCCGAGCAATAGCACGCTGTTTCATGCCGTAATTTCGTAAAGCCACCACTCCATGACAAACAGCATTGTCGAGTTGACGGACCATCTCCAGAGGAAGCGGCAATAACTTTTGGAGACGTGCAGCAGTTGTTTTCCACTAATACAGAACGCAACAACCCTTGTATACCCGATTGTGAAGCCAATCATCAAATGCACCTGTCCGTACATTTTGCCACGCCACCTGCGATATAATCCTGTTGTTGACTTCTTGCTGCGACAGACAATCAGTGACATGGTTCTTTTAACAAATAAATCACCAAAGTGTAAAAGAAACTTACCAGATTGATATACTGAGTTAAGAAAGTAAACCCCAGTCAAGAAAAAAAAAAAATTCCATATTAAATGCCAAGTCTGTATATTAGGGTGGTCCAAAAATTTGCAGATTGGATTTTCATTTCTCCACAAGCCTGCCCCTATTCCTATTGAAGAAAGTAGTTTGTGGTGAAAATTTGAGCTTGATTGGACAATATTTAGAGGTTGCTCAAAATGTTGACAAATTTTAATGAATAATAAGATACAGAATTTTTAGCATCATACATCAATTCATAGATAATTATATATTTTCAATTACTCAAATTATTTATTATTGTTGGCTTGCACTTGTCTTGAATGGTATGACCAAGAGATTGTGCAAAAGCACTGGCCACAAACATAGCACGCCGATCTGAGAGATTTACTCTGTCCAGAGTTACCACTGTTGCTGGAGTGATCACCTTGATGGGAGCCTTTTTCACCTGTTTGGCAGAAGATGGACTTTGGAGTTTCAATTCATTGTCCCCTGAATCGGAGCTTTCAATCTCAGGCTCATCATCATCATCATCAACCACAGACGATGTTGATGGAACAGATTGCATTGCTGTTAGAGTCTCAGCAGCATGTTTTTTTTTTTTTTTTAAATTTATTAATTTATTATTTATACTGAATCGAGGCTCGTGAAAGAGCTGACAACCACGAGGGAAAGACAGTACAGGGGGACCACGAGGGAAAGACAGCACAGAGGGACCGCGAGGGAAAGACAGCACAGAGGGACCGCGAGGGAAAGACAGCACAGAGGGACCGCGAGGGAAAGACAGCACAGAGGGACCGCGAGGGAAAGACAGCACAGAGGGACCGCGAGGGAAAGACAGTACAGTGGGACCACGAGGGAAAGACAGCACAGGGGGACCACGAGAGAAAGACAGCACAGAGGGACCGCGAGGGAAAGACAGCACAGAGGGACCGCGAGGGAAAGACAGTACAGTGGGACCACGAGAGAAAGACAGCACAGAGGGACCGCGAGGGAAAGACAGCACAGAGGGACCGCGAGGGAAAGACAGCACAGAGGGACCGCGAGGGAAAGACAGCACAGAGGGACCGCGAGGGAAAGACAGCACAGAGGGACCGCGAGGGAAAGACAGCACAGAGGGACCGCGAGGGAAAGACAGCACAGAGGGACCGCGAGGGAAAGACAGCACAGGGGGACCGCGAGGGAAAGACAGCACAGTGGGACCGCGAGGGAAAGACAGCACAGTGGGACCGCGAGGGAAAGACAGCACAGAGGGACCGCGAGGGAAAGACAGCACAGAGGGACCGCGAGGGAAAGACAGTACAGTGGGATCGCGAGGGAAAGACAGCACAGAGGGACCGCGAGGGAAAGACAGTACAGTGGGATCGCGAGGGAAAGACAGCACAGAGGGACCGCGAGGGAAAGACAGTACAGTGGGACCACGAGGGAAAGACAGCACAGAGGGACCACGAGGGAAAGACAGCACAGAGGAACCGCGAGGGAAAGACAGCACAGAGGTACCATGAGGGAAAGACAGCACAGAGGGACCGCGAGGGAAAGACAGTACAGTGGGACCACGAGGGAAAGACAGCACAGAGGGACCGCGAGGGAAAGACAGCACAGAGGGACCGCGAGGGAAAGACAGCACAGAGGGACCGCGAGGGAAAGACAGCACAGAGGGACCGCGAGGGAAATACAGCACATAGGGACCACGAGGCAAAGACAGTACAGTGGGACCACGAGGGAAAGACAGCACAGAGGGACCGCGAGGGAAAGACAGCACAGAGGGACCGCGAGGGAAAGACAGTACAGTGGGACCATGAGGGAAAGACAGCACAGAGGGACCGTGAGGGAAAGACAGCACAGAGGGACCACAAGGGAAAGACAGCACAGAGGGACCGCGAGGGAAAGACAGTACAGTGGGACCGCGAGGGAAAGACAGCACATGGGGCCCGCGAGGGAAAGACAGCACAGAGGGACCACGAGGGAAAGACAGCACAGAGGGACCACGAGGGAAAGACAGCATAGAGGGACCGCGAGGGAAAGACAGCACAGAGGGACCGTGAGGGAAAGACAGTACAGTGGGACCACAAGGGAAAGACAGTACAGTGGGACCACGAGGGAAAGACAGCACAGAGGGACCGCGAGGGAAAGACAGTACAGTGGGACCGCGAGGGAAAGACAGCACAGAGGGACCGCGAGGGAAAGACAGTACAGTGGGACCGCGAGGGAAAGACAGCACAGAAGGACGTCTTTCTGTGTTTCTTCTTTCTTTTATCTTCATTCTCAAGCCTGATACGCTTTCTGTTGTCCTTCACTGCCAGAGTTTTGTCCACAGATCCCATACTTGAACTTGAGGGATCCTCACGCTGCATGATCGCGAATGCTTTGTCTTCTTCATTCGTCATTTTCTCAAGCGCATCATTTGGTGAGATATCGAAGAGGGATTGAAGATCATCTTTGAACATCTGCTCCTTCACTCTATAGTTTTCGAATGTCTTGGTTCTATTTTTCTTTACCAGTTTGTAGGCATCATATAACTTCAAAAGTTGGCGCTCACAGGAATCTACTCTCTGCCCTGGAATTCGTGCTTTCTCCCAGTATGCACACACAGCTTGTACACTAAGTTTGGCACTTTCACGAACTGTATGGTGTTCTTGTATGTGATGGTACATCATTTTCTGCAATGTGTGTCCTTTGGTTGGTAGTCCCCCCACATATTATTTCCTTTTCAGACTTGCCCAGAAACCAAACTGTGGAAGAGCTGCGGGTTTCTGCCATCTGAAAAAAACTGGGTAAAATAAAAAATCTTATTTTTGAGCAACCTCCAAATAAGTTCCAAATGACCTCATATTTGGTTCATATGATCTTTATAAACATCGGAACAAGGGCAGCCTTGTGGAGCATGGATTTTTAATAGTATTAAATATTTCATATATCTGTGGACCACCCTAATATATATATACAGTCACGTGAAAAAGTAAGTACACCCCATGTAAAGTTTTGACTTTTTCAACATACAGCTATTTGATCTTCATTTCAACAATATTGACAGATAGAGGTGATATAATATAACAAATATCATGAAACATTTACATTTTGTAGTCCATTGTATAATTTAAATAAACATAAATGCAAATTTCACATGTGGAAAAAGTACTCGTATGTATATATATATTGTAGTGAAATTATACCAAAGTTGAACCCAGGAGAGTTACTCGCTTCAGCCACTGAGGGGCGTCTATAAAACCTGGGACGTCCGCGACGCGGAGCCACACCTGTGACATTTACTTTACATGTAGTCTTGAATGGTACGTATATGCTAGACTCGCACATATATGCTAGACTCGCTTGCTTGGTCTATTATTATCGGTCTGCTCAGTATGATACCAAGATCCTGATATCTATTGCATGATTGTATTTTACAGGATGATGTCAAAGATCTAATTGAGATTAAACCTACCTATGGGACAAGTTGTGGATCTGGTTGATTTTCACAACACTTAATCTCAATTAAGATCTTCGGAAATGGCGGGACACAAGATGATCAACGTGCCGATACTCGGCTCCGACCCACAAGCTGAGGAGTCGGGCTCGGTGTTTGCTCACTGGCTCAAAACGCTGGAGAACCAGTTCGGAGCCCATGATGCTGTACCCACCGCTGAAACGAAGCTGTCTGTGCTACAAACCAAAGTCGACCACAACGTTTACAGGAGCATCGTTCGATGTATGACGTACGATGCCGCCGTGGTGGAACTAAAGCGCCTTTACATTAAGGAGCGGAGCGTGGTGTACAACCGGCATCTGCTCGCCACGCGACGTCAACAGCCAACCGAGTGGATCGACCGCTTCGCTCAGGAGCTGCGGCACCTCCTCGCGGACAGTACTCAAGAGGTGCGGACACACGAGCAAGTCCAGGACGATCTTGTCCGAGACGCTTTCGTCTCCAGAATCAGCTCTATAGATCTGAGACTCAGGCTCCTGGAGACAGCTGACCTAACGTTTGCGGAGGCTCTACGGGTGGCCAACGTTTACACTGAGGCCCGGAAACAATCCACCGTTTGTGACCACTCTCGGATCGTTGCGGGGACTACTCAACTCGCGCGACTGGAGAGGGCTACCGCCGAGGATACGGGTGCGGACTCGACTACGGCCGAGCCCCTGGCCGCTCCCGAGGTGGACTCGGATTCCGGCCTAGCTGCAGCTACAGCAGCCCGGCCCAGGCCTGACCGGAACGTGACATGTTACTTTTGTGGCAACCGGCAGCATCCCAGGTCAGCATGTCCGGCTCGGGAAGCCATATGCCATTTGTGTTCTACAAAAGGACACTTTGCTAAAGTCTGCAAGAAGGCTGCGCGGGGCACTCGAGCACGCGGGACCTTGAACGGGCTAATCGCCGAGCCAGCGGACCGAGCACGGAGCGGGGCGCCTCACCCGGTCTTCATGAGCTGTCCTCCTCCTCCCGGGCCCCTGGCTGCACGCATCTCCTTGGTGAAATACATCGGGCCGCCACAACAAATGTCGCGAACGCGACCGGCCACGGCGCGATCGACCTTGACTGGCGTTCGAACGCCTTCCTCAAACAAACAAAAAGTGCCGGCTTTGAAAGCTCCTGCGCATGCGCCGTCTGACAGCAGTGAAAGTACAATTGACTGCGATCTTTCGCACGTGACACGAGTGCCCTCTGACGGCAGCTCGTACGGATTACACGCTCTTGATCGAGCACATGTTGACTGCGATCTTTCGCACGTGACACGAGCGCCATCTGACGGCGGCTCGTACGAATTACACGCTCTTGGATTGGCACGTCCAACTATGCGTTTGGCACGGGGGCCCTCCGGAGGCTCCTTCGACGACCGGAAAACTGCAGCCGGTGTGGGATCCACGCGTGAGGCGCGATCTTCTCGCTCGGACGGTGCAATACCTGCCGGATCTTCTGGCCTTGACCAGGCCATTATCCCTCTCTTGGTCGAAGGCATTTTTGCACGGGCCCTAATCGACACAGGATCTACGGATAGTTTCATCGATCAGCGGCTGGTGCGTCAACATGGTTGGCCGGTCATCGGGACTACACGACGGATCTTCATGGCCTCCCAGGGACTTCGGCTAAGCACGAAGGGGGAATGTCGATTAAAACTTGTGATAAAGGGACGCATGTTCTCCGATGTACATCTCATGGTCTTGCCTGCCTTATGTGCCGACATCCTGTTAGGACACGATTTCCTTAAGCGACATGGACGTTTGGAAATTGAATTCGGTGGGACGGACACGCTTGCTGTGTGTGCACTGGCGAAAATGGAAATTGAGCCTCTTTCGCTGTTCCCCAACCTGACCACTGACTGCGCTCCTGTAGCAGTAAAATCGCGGCGCTACTCGCGAGCGGACGCGCAATTAATTGCGGAAGAAACGGCCCAACTCTTAAAGGACGGTGTCATCGAACCTAGCCGGTCGCCGTGGCGGGCCCAGGTCTTAGTGGTGCGAAGTGAGGCCCATCGCCGGCGCATGGTAATCGACTACTCACAGACGGTTAATCGCTTTACACAGCTGGCCGCCTACCCCTTACCGGGGATGGACGCGCTAGTACGACTGGTGGCCCAGTACTCCGTCTACAGCACTCTCGATCTGCGTAGTGCGTATCATCAGATCCCCATCTCTAGGGATGATCGCATCTGCACCGCCTTTGAATCGGGTCAAAGGTTATACCAGTTCACCCGATTACCTTTTGGGGTAACGAACGGGGTCGCCTGTTTTCAGAGGGCTATGGACGACCTCGTTACTAAGGAGAACTTGACAGATGTCTTCGTCTATCTGGACAATCTTACGGTTTGTGGGTATGACCAGGAGCATCACGATGCTAATCTGAGGCGCTTCCTCGAGGTCGCGCATAGGTATCGCCTGACCATGAATGAGGCTGTGTCGTTACTCTCAACGCACGATAGATCTTCTGGGGTACACCGTGACCCATGGCTCTGTCTCTCCGGATAAGGAGCGTCTGCGACCTTTGCTCGATATGGCCCCGCCCGGCGATCGAGCTTCGCTGAAGCGTGCTCTCGGGCTGTTCGTCCACTCACCCATTCGAAGAGGGTGCAAAATTTCTCCGCGAAGCTCCGCCCCCTCGTGGCCTGCGACACGTTCCCCATGAGCCCGGCTGCCTTGGCGGCCTTCGGGGGCCTTAAGGCCGACATCGCTGGCGCCGCTGTGGCGACAATCGACGAGAGCGAATCTTTCGTCGTAGAAAGTGATGCCTCGGATCATGCGATAGCGGCGACTCTCTCCCAAGGGGAGCGCCCGGTGGCTTTCTTTTCGCGGACTCTCACCTCCGCTGAGCGGAGGCATTCGTCTGTCGAAAAGGAAGCGTACGCGATCGTCGAGTCGATTCGGCGGTGGCGACCGTACTTACTCGGGCGATGCTTCCAAATCATCACGGACCAACAAAGCGTTGCGTTCATGTACGACACCTTGCAAAAGGCTTGCATGCTCAACGTATTAAGAATGAGAAAATCACTCGCTGGCGTATCGAACTCGCCGACTTCTGCTACACCATCAAATACCGCCCGGGGAAGGATAACCTGGTCGCCGACGCCTTATCGAGGCCGGCTACGTGCGCGGGGATCGTAACTTTGGAGGGGCTGTGCACTCTGCACGACACTATGTGTCATCCGGGGGTGACGCGTTTCGCTCATTTTGTGCATAGTAGTAATCTGCCGTACTCGGTTGAGGACATCCGCCGGATCTGCCGTGACTGCGCTATATGTGCGGAACTCAAACTGCGTTTTTACAACCCTCCCATGGGGTCGCTGGTTAGGGCTACTAGACCGTGGGAGAGATTGGCGATGGATTTCAAAGGACCGCTGCCGGTGTCGAGCAACTCTCGTTAGCTGCTCACTATCGTTGATGAGTACTCGCGATTCCCCTTTGCTTATACGTGCGGGGATATGACGGCTGCCACAGTCATACGGTGCCTGCAGAATTTGTTTTCTATGTTTGGGTATCCGGCCTACGTGCATACCGATCGGGGTGCGGTGTTCCTGTCGCAGGAGGTGAGGGGTTATTTGCTCCAAAATAATGTTGCTTCGAGTTACACCACACCGTACAGACCCCAGGCGAATGGGCAGATCGAACGCTTCAATGGGATTATATGGAGGGCCGTCACTCTAAGCCTCCGGACCCTCGGCCGGTGTCTCGATAAATGGGCTTGGTCGCTACCTGCGGCTCTGAACTCGATCCGGGCTCTCCTATGTACGGCCACCAACCAGACTCCTCACGAGCGCCTGTTCCACCACCCTAGAAGCTCGGGTAGTATCCGATCTTTACCCAGCTGGCTCGCTGAGCCGGGGCCGGCTTATTTCAAACGAGCGGTGCGCACGAGCAAGTACGACCCCTTTGTGGATAAGGTGCAGGTACTCCAGGCTAATCCCGAGCATGCTCGTGTGCTGACGGCAGATGGACGCGAGTCCACTGTCTCCGAACGCCATCTCGCCCCTTGTGGGGTCATCGACCCTTATAGGGATATCGACGAAACGATCTACGAGTCTATGGACTCTACCGAAGCTTCCTCTATGGAACCTTTGCCGTCACCCCTCTCGTCACCTACACCCCTGCCTGAAGGCTCTGGGGTTCCCCCTCCGACACGTGCCTCCAGCGGCTACTCCGACGGGGACTCCGGGCTTAGGGACGCCGCACCCGGTAGTTTCCGGACGCGGGCTGGCAGGGTCGTTCGCCGCCCCGACCGCTACGGGTGGACCGACTGACATGGAATGACGTACCCTAATCAATTAATGCTGACGCACGCTTGCGATCTGCCTAGCGGCAGTATAGTTCTAACGGCGGGGAGAATGTAGTGTTTACGGTTACTTATTGACTGCCCTTCTTGTATGTATGTATGTCGGCAGCTCCGACTATATATATATATATATATATATATATATATATATATATATATATATATATATATATATATATATATATATATTGTTACGGACCGCGGATAAGATGTTGTTTTGCCGAGCGGATGGCACCGCGGCCGAACAGTTACCCCGACTAACCCGATTCCTGGACGTTGGCCGAAATCGCGCCACAGGTATTCAATTTGGAAACCTCTAAAGCGACCGAATGTAAAGAGGAAGAAGAAGAAGATGTACAGAAGAGTAACAGGATTTATTATTTACACACATTAAGCAAAAGGAGCAGTCAAGGTTATATACAGGGAAAATGGAAAAAGCAGGTGACACAGTGCAAATATTAACTTATACAAGCTTAATTAATACCCAGGGACAGAACAAACAAAGACAGACTCACGCGGGGAATGATGATAGGAATGGCAGGAGGTGGATGGCTGGAGGGAGAGGAAGGTCCACTGGAACTGGGTCACGGTCGGGCCGGGGGCGGCACTCCGTTCCTCCGCGGCCACGGTCGGCACCGCCGTCAACGCCCAAGCTGCGGTCATGCGAGCTGCCGTGGGACGAGCTCCGCCGGTGAGTTAAAGCTGCCCTGGTGGAGCCAACGCTGCTTGGTGGAGTCTAAAGCTGCTGGTACTGCTCGTGGTACTCCTCTTGCTTGCTCTCAGGACTTTCTCTCAATGCTTGCTGGTGTACTGCCAACTCTCTGGCGCACCTCCCTTTGCACGTCTCTCGCTTAGTCCAACAACCACTTTCTCACTTGCTTGGTCCAACCACTCTCTTTGCACGTCTCTCGCTTGGTCCAACCACGCACTCGGTTCTTGCGCGCGCGCTTTTATAGCACCTCAGGCGATCAAGCCGCCGGCCTTCAGGACACGCCCCTCGGTGAGCTCGCTTCGGCCCTGATTGGTGGGCACAGGCCCTCTGACTCCACCCTTGATGACGATGGGCGGGCACGCCCTTCCCCGAGCTGAGCACATGCTTAATGGCGGCTATTGTAGTTGGCAGTATAAGTTTTGGGAGTGGGAATGGGGAATGAAAGGGAATCTATCGTATTTCACTTGGTGCAATGGAGTGTCATCTTAATGGAAGACAAGGCCTTACCCTAATACACGTAATAAGGAAATAAGCTACTGAACAGGGATATTATGGTGTCCTTCATGTATGCTTTATGGAACTAACTACGGGAACGCCCTTTGGCCTTTATACAACACTGGAGTAAGGAGGGTGATATTTTAACAACAATTTACACTACAACAACAAAAAAAACAAACCATTCTCATATCCACAACACTGCACCCTCCTCCTCTTAGGCACGTCCCGGGCCTATAACTTTAACTTTTAGTGTGGCACGTAGGTGTAGTTCCCTCTACATTTAACCTGACCCTGAGTGCAACAGTTTTAAAACATAAATAAATATGTCCCGCTGCTCCATTGCACCCTACCTAGCAGACTCACGCCCACAGCTAACCGAATTGCGGAATGGTCTTCAAACTATACATTGACGGTGGGGAGCATTATTTACAATGACGTTACTTTATTTACAAAACTAACCCAGGACCTGTGATTGTTCTTTTTTGGGGGGGGGGGGGGGGGGGGGACAGTCTGCTCTGCATCAATGCACCATGAAAGCACCCAAAAACGCACCAATACACCCTCAAGCACCAATCGGTGCACAGTCATCACTGTTCATGAATAAAATAAACTGACAACCCCTAACCCTGCAGGTGGTCTCTTGCTCTTCGGCTCCCTCTGCTGGCTATTACTATCTTCCAGGTGTTGTCATCTTCTTTGCTGGCGGCCTATTTGCAATAATAAAATGCACCCAACGTGTCCATTGTTATTTATTTATGGCCCACAGGGCCGACTAGTGTGGTTCACCTGTGGGGCATCGGTGCCCTGTGGCCAAGGTCCGCCAGCAAGATCTCGGGCCTTCATGGCCGGTGCCAGCAGAGGGGCCATGCCCCAACCCACAGGGTCCATAAGTGGTGCTCAGCCACAGACATGTGGTCCATAAGGTGGTGCATCGATGCAGACAGCTGGTTCTGGGAGTTCCGGGAGCACAATGGCGGACTCACGCACGCTCCCCTCGGCGCCCAGTGGCGCACAGGTCCTCATGTGGGAGACAAAGGGGGGGAAAAGACAGATGAGCGAGGGGTAAGGTCACAAGGGTACACATCAATAAGGCAATGCAAGGTGAAGTGCGTACGGAGAGCGAAGTGAGAAAAGCTCGTCCCTACCGTACGTCACCCCGCCGTCACCTACACTACCCTTGCCCTTACCCCATATGTACAAAAATCTACACATTACAAATTCGTCGCTAATGTCACGTCTTCCCCATATTTCCCCTATACCAAATTCGTCTCCACAATCCCTCTATCCAAAATTTGCCATCACCCAATTCATCATCAATCCTCATAAGGAGGAAGAGATGGAACATCAAGCACAATGTCACACCCACGTCATGATGCGTCTCACATTCCAAACATTTGCACAATAAAAATAATACAAACCACCTGGCATGGTGTGGAGGTACGTCATCCCAGGTGAGTGGATGAAAATGGTGCGAGGAGACTTCAATCCTAACTATCCTCTCAATGACTTTAACACACTTTACACTACCCGAGGTCTTTCCCTGCCAATCCATTGGCCAACTTATACTAT
This sequence comes from Myxine glutinosa, assembly GCF_964187855.1. NCBI lineage: Eukaryota > Metazoa > Chordata > Myxini > Myxiniformes > Myxinidae > Myxine > Myxine glutinosa. The sequence continues at coordinate 50,728,843 of NC_136272.1, read as the reverse complement.
GGGTTCTAAAAACCAATTCCCATTGACCAAACTGTGGTGCTTCCTTAATTTGGGGTCTCACTCCCCCGATTCAACTCCCTGTGCCCTTGCACAATTTCAGGACTGGGGCGTGTAGCTCTCCCAGCAGGTCTACCCACCTGCACACCTCCACCACTGCAGTTGCCACCCGAGCTTACCTAGCTCCTCACCCTAACCTATCTAATTGGGGAAGGCCCCTCCTGGCTCTGTCACCCCTCGGTGCCCTCTGGCACTGGGCTACCCGGGTCCGTCCTCCGGATCCTCGGGCCCCATCCACAACAACTCTACCGGCTCCCAGAGCCTACCTGCGGCCTCACCTGGCCGACATCCTCACAGTGGTGGAGTGCCCAAACCAACTACACACACTAACAGGCTACATGCCCAGCCATTTCCACAACACTAATGCACCCATCCAAATACCATTATTTCACCCGCACCACAGATGCCAATATCCAACCACAATTTACCTATACCCTCTACCTAACACTTGCACTACCCTCCCCAGGTATTCGTGATGGGGGTCCACTCTTCCCCCATTCACACCTCCGCACCATCCACTCCACAGTTTCCATCATACTCACTCCACGACCATCCATTCCAATACTCCATATACTCCACACTCCATGTCTTCCACACAACCATTCTCCATACACCTGTCGTTGCACACCTGTGCAATCACACCTGGTGCCACCTGCACCCTCCTTCCTTCCTGGACCATTTGGTCAGCACCACTCACATCACTATCACTCCCTCATACACTGCTCCATACACCTGTCCAGTTGCACACCTGTGCAATCACACTACAACTCACAATCATTTTCTCATACCCTGCTCAATACACTTCCGATCCTCACACACACGGCATCATCTCATCTACCTGTTGCCCTGCTAACTTAGTGCTCCCCGTCTTCCCTTTCAACAAAGCACATACCACGTCATTATCATCCACTCTAATCTACCTGCGTCGCCACTACAGGTATCATGGTCACGAACTAATCTTAACGTTACCTATTGTCATCTTCTCTAGATCCCTACACATTATATCCTAACCCTCCCGGGCTAGTTTTCACTGCCATAAACCCCATAACTAGTGCTCCTTTACCCCCTCTGTGAGAGATGGCAGAGTTGCCATCCCACCACATCGGGCATCTTCCACTACCAATTTTGCTCACCAAATTCCAGCTAATTAAAATTTTGCCAATCACTACCAATCTGCCAATCATCAAATTTTGTTTTTCTAATTTCGGGTTCAAAACACTATCCTCATCATCACAGTCTACTCACTAGAGCCTCTCGGTGCGCCAATTCATCTCTAAAGCTCGGCTTCGTAAAGCCGAGCAATGAATGCGGGTTGCTTGGTGCCAGCGGTTGGATACGTCCGGCATTCGGTGCAGGGAAGGACGCTTACCCGGGCCGAGATCCCACGCACCATCTCGGCACAGAGCCGTCCAATGGCCCGATCTCGACCTGCCGGAACGGCTCAACAAAAAGGGGTCGCCATGACGACCCTTCCTATCGGGCTGCCCGCTCCGCCTAGTGGAGCACGGACGCGGCCGTTCAAAGCGCGGCCCGGCATGGATCCCGCACGGCGGTTCTTTCGAAACCGCCGCGGATCCCCGCGGCACGCAAAGCTGCCCGGCGCGCCCCGAGGGCCCGATTCGGCTATACGTCGCTCTAACCGCTAACCCGGTTAGAGCGACGTAACCGGTTACCGTCGCTAACCGCTAACCCGGTTACCGTCGATGCTTCACCTGCATGCTTACACCCCGCAGCCCGTTCCTTGCTCATACATCCCGCGTACTTCGCTATTGCACTCGTTCTTTCGCTCACAGACTTGGTCACACACCTGACCACCGCACACCTTTGCACACACCCGTCGTTCGCACACCTCACCCACACACCTCTTCACGCCCCCTCCTCGGTCACCTCCTCTGTGACAACCACAGGTGTGCTCTCACTTGCACACCCAACCACGTGCCTCACTACCAATTCCAGTGTGCATTCCCACACATGCTCTACCATTCCAGGTGTGCATCCCTCCATTCCAGGTGTACATCCTCTCTCACCTGCCACAACCAACTCACGCTCCGTGTCACTCTTACTACTCTTACCTCCACTCTCGGTCGCGCATTCACCCTTACTCTCGACAGCGCACTCTTTCCTCACCCACCCGTCCGTTACACACCTTTCTCGCGCATCCTCTTGCGCAATCTCTCCCGTTACACCCTCTGTAACACTCACCACAGGCGTGCATTCTCCCTTACTCTTGACAGCGCACTCTTTCCTCATGCACCCGTCCGTTACACACCTTTCTCGCGCATCCTCTTGCGCACACTCTCTCGTTACTTCCTCTGTAACACTCACCACAGGTGTACACTCTCTCTTTACATCCTCTGTAACACTCCTCATCCCGCGCTTCCATGTGCCCCCTCGCACACGCACTACGACCAACTCACTCTCGACAGCACACTCACTCCTTGGCGCGCACTTTTTCCTCACACACCCCAGAGTCGGACATTCTTGCACACCTCCTCCTTCGCACTCTGCACCTGTCGCACACTTTTCCAGCAGCCTCTCACGAACACCCGGATCCAAATCAACCCCCAAGCCGACTGAAGCTCCCCTCACATCATGTACATTTCCACGTATATCGCCACTCACCTTGGCACCTCGTCTCCGCACCTCCTTCGCCACCTGCAAAGTCTTTATTTGGTCAGCGAGCACATCATCATGATTTGAGCACCGACCTTGCACATACTCCATCACTTCGTCCTGTATGTCTCTCTTAGTTTCCGTCCGTCTCTTCTTAATTTCACTCACCCCCTCTTCCACCTTCTCTAACTTTTGCTTCACCTCTTTTATTTCCCGGTGCGTCTCCTCAATTTCGTTCTCTAAGGCTACCTTGACCGTTTCTATGTGCGTCCTCACCTCCCGGTCCTTCGTCTCCATTACTTCTGTCACCTCGTCCAACCTCGTTGTCAGTCCCTCACGTACCATCTGACATTCCCTCTTCGTCACTATCAAGTCATTTTTGATTTCTTTTTGCGTCGCTTTTAACCGTCCTAGTACCGCAGTGTTCTTTTGGACCTGCTCCACTAACTCCGTCTGTCCCACCGTCAGCTGTTCCACCTCCTGCGTCAGGTCCTCTATGCCCCTTTGTAACCTTGCCGTCCCATTTCTCACCTCTTTCTCCATACGCTTCTCACCTCGCTTTACCTCCTCGCGTACCCCCGAGACCTCCTCACTTACACCTCGTCGTATCTCCTCCTTCATCTCCTCCATCTCTTTTGTAGATGCCACTCTCATCTGTCCCAATTCATCCCTCTGAGCATCCAATTTACCTTCTAACCCGATTTTCACCTCCTCTATCTGGTTCCCCATCCGTTTGATTTCCCGGGCGGATTGCTCCCCTATTTCCCGCAATTTGCCTTCCATCTTATCTTCTAGCCCCGTTAACCCCTTCTTTACCTCTTTTATCCCGTTGTCTAACCCCTCAAATTTATTGTCTAAACCCCCAAATTTGTTGTCTAGCCCCCCGATTTTTCCATCGAGCCCCCCGATTTTTCCATCGAGCCCCCCGATTTGGCTTCCCATATCATTCCTCAATTTGTTTAACCCATCTTCCATCTGGCCACCCATTTCTCTTCGCTCTCGGGTGGATTTATCACTTTGGGCATCCATTTTTGCCATCATTTGAATCATAAAGACTCGCATGTACTCTGGCATCTCGGGCTCGGCTGCTGCGACCACGGGCGCGGCGAAATTTGGTGCCGCTGTAACCACGTGCGCAAGGGCGCCATTTTGCACGCCTGAAACCCCCTCAACCACATTGTCATTGTTCTCCTCCTCCCTTTCCTCCACATACATTTCCCCGAGGTCCTGGGTCGATTCCACCCCGTCTATCTCTCCCACCGGCATCCCGTCGCCTTGACCAGCCATGGCGCGACTTTCAAATTTAGAATTTTATAAAATACAATTTTGGGCCACTCGTAATTTGAGCGTGTTAAGCGCTTCAGGTCCGAATCCGACACTCCTGACACCAATTGTTACGGACCGCAGATAAGATGTTTTGCCGAGCGGATGGCACAAACCCGTCAACTTGTTACCCCGAACAGTTACCGGGAACAGTTACAGACTCACGCAGGGAATGATGATAGGAATGGCAGGAGGTGGATGGCTGGAGGGAGAGGAAGGTCCACTGGAACTGGGTCACGGTCGGGCCGGGGGCGGCACTCCGTTCCTCCGCGGCCACGGTCGGCACCGAACAGTTACCCCGACTAACCCGATTCCTGGACGTTGGCCGAAATCGCGCCACAGGTATTCAATTTGGAAACCTCTAAAGCGACCGAATGTAAAGAGGAAGAAGAAGAAGACGTACAGAAGAGTAACAGGATTTATTATTTACACACACTAAGCAAAAGGAGCAGTCAAGGTTATATACAGGGAAAATGGAAAAAGCAGGTGACACAGTGCAAATATTAACTGAAACAAGCTTAATAATACCCAGGGACAGAACAAACAAAGACAGACTCACGTGGGGAATGATGATAGGAATGGCAGGAGGTGGATGGCTGGAGGGAGAGGAAGGTCCACTGGAACTGGGTCACGGTCGGGCCGGGGGCGGCACTCCGTTCCTCCGCGGCCACGGTCGGCACCGCCGTCAACGCCCAAGCTGCGGTCGTGCGAGCTGCCGCGGGACGAGCTCCGCCGGTGAGTTAAAGCTGCCCTGGTGGAGCCAACGCTGCTTGGTGGAGTCTAAAGCTGCTGGTACTGCTTGTGGTACTCCTCTTGCTTGCTCTCAGGACTTTCTCTCAATGCTTGCTGGTGTACTGCCAACTCTCTGGCGCACCTCCCTTTGCACGTCTCTCGCTTAGTCCAACAACCATTTTCTCACTTGCTTGGTCCAACCACTCTCTTTGCACGTCTCTTTGCACGTCTCTCGCTTGGTCCAACCACGCACTCGGTTCTTGCGCGCGCGCTTTTATAGCGCCTCAGGTGATCAAGCCGCCGGCCTTCAGGACACGCCCCTCGGTGAGCTCGCTTCGGCCCTGATTGGTGGCACAGGCCCTCTGACTCCACCCTTGATGACGATGGGCGGGCACGCCCTTCTTCCCCGAGCTGAGCACATGCTTAATGGCGGCTATTGTAGTTGGCAGTAGAAGTTTTGGGAGTGGGAATGGGGAATGAAAGGGAATCTATCTTATTTCACTTGGTGCAATGGAGTGTCATCTTAATGGAAGACAAGGCCTTACCCTAATACACATAATAAGGAAATAAGCTACTGAACAGGGATATTATGGTGTCCTTCATGTATGCTTTATGGAACTAGCTACGGAAACGCCCTTTGGCCTTTATACAACACTGGAGTAAGGAGGGCGATATTTTAACAACAATTTACACTACAACAACAACAAAAAAAAACCATTCTCATATCCACAACAATATATATATATATATATGTATATATATATATATATATATATATATATATATATATATATATATATATATATATTATATTATATATATATATATATATATATATATATATATATATATATATATATATATATATATATATATATATATATATATATATATATATACATACATACATACATACATACATACAAGAGGGGCAGTCAATAAGTAACCGTAAATATTTTTCACAACTTGTTTATTGCATGTACTAGCGTGCCTCGGCGTGTTCTGTGGGCCTCACCACAAGTCGTTTCAGAGTGGTAGGCATCTTTGACCATTTCAGTGTCTTTTGGTCTTTTAGATTCTCTGGGCCTTTAAGGGTATTTTGGCTCTTTGAGATGTTTTGGGTGTTCAGGGTCTTTTGGGTCTTGGGGGTATTTTGGGTCTTCGGGGTGTTTTGTGTCTTCGGGATGTTTTGGGTCTTCGGGGTGTTTTGGGTCTTCGGGGTGTTTTGGGTCTTCGGGGTGTTTTGGGTCTTCTGGGTGTTTTGGATGTTTGGGGTGTTTTGGGTCTTAGGGGTGTTTTGGGTCTTCGGGGTGTTTTGGGTCTTCGGAGTGTTTTGGGTATTAGGGGTGTTTTGGGTCTTCGGGGTCTTTTGGGTTTTTGGGTATTCGGGGTCTTTTTGAGCCTCAGGGCCTTGAAGGGTATTTTGGGTCTTTGGGGTGTTTTGGGTCTTTGGGGGTCTTCAGGGGTCTTGGTGGTCTGAAGGGTCTTGGGGGAATTAAAGGGTTGTCAAAGGTCTGAGGGGTCTCAGCAGTCTTAACGCAATTAAGAGGGTTAATTAAGAGGGTGGTAATTTTATTTGAAGAAGAAGAAGACGTTGTCGTCGCATATAAACATCGCGACAAACATGGCGACATAACGACATAACCATATACGTTTGCTCTATTATAATAAGACGTGTGTGACAACTGTATTTTTTTTTCAACATAATCTCCATTGCATTCAATGCATTTTTCCCAGCACTTTACTAAGGCCTGTATTCCTCTAGGGAAAAAAAAAAATTTGGCTGCTTGTGTAGCCGTTCGTGCACCGCTTCTTGGACCTCTTAGTCGGATCGGAAATTGGTTCCACCAAGCGCCTCTTTCGGTGGCCCAAAGATGTGGTAATGCAAAGGGGTGAGGTCTGGCGAGTAGGGTGGATGAGGAAGACACTCAAAATGCAGGTCCTCCATTGTTGCAGCTGTAGTGCAGGCAGTATGGGGCCGAGCATTGTCATGCTGCAGCAAAACACCGTAGGCTACGACTTTTTGATCTGATTGCTGGTTTAAGATGATTTTTTCGCTCTTGACATGTAATGCTCTACAAGTGGGCCTCGGATATCCCAGAAGAGCGCCAGCATCACTTTTCCAGCAGACAGCTGTGTGTGGATTTTTTGGGCTTCGGTGAAGTTTAATGGCGCCACTCTTTGCTTGCCCTCTTCATTTTTGGCTGCAAGTAGTGGACCCAGCTTTCACCCCCAGTCACTATGCGCTGTAAGAAAACGTCGCCTTCTGTTTCATAACATCGCAGAAGTTCTTCACATGCGTCCACTCGCCATTCTTTCAGTTCGGGTGTGAGTTGTCTCAGCACCCACCTTGCAGCCACTCCTGAAAAAGTACATGGCAGTTCACCTGGAGTTTGCAAAAAGGCATGTGAAAGACCCTGAGAGCATGAAGCAAAAGATTCTGTGGTCTGATGAGATGAAAATTGAACTCTTTGGCCTGAATGAAAAGCACTACATCTGGCAAAAACCGAGCACAGCAAATCACCCATCTAAGACCATCCCTACCATGAAGTATGATGTTGGCAGCATCATGGTATGAGGATGCTTTTCAGCGGCAGAAATGGGGAGACTTGTAAGGATAAAGGTAACAATGAATGGAGCCAAATACAGGTAAATCCTTGAGTAGAACCTGCTTCAGAGTGCAAAATACCTTCGACTGCGGCGAATATTTCGGTTCCAATAGGACAATGACCCCAAACGTACAACCAAAGCAACACTGGAATGGCTTCAGAACAAGAATGTGAAAGTCCTCGAGTGGCCCAGCAAAAGCCCAGACTTGAATCCCATTGATAATCTGTGGAAAATCTTGAAGATTGCTGTTCCCTGACGCCCCACATCCAACTTGACACAGCTTGAGCAAATCTGCAAGGAGGAATGGGAGAAACTCCCCAAATCTAGATGTGCAAAGCTGATACAGACATACCCAAGAAGACTTGAAGCTGTAATCACTGCCAAAGGTGCTTCAACGAGGTATTGACTTGGGGTTGAATACTTTTGTAAATGAGATATTTCTGTATTTTATGATAAATTAATTTGTAAAAAATCAATAAAAAATCCACTTTGACACTTTCGGCTGTAATAACAAAATGTGAAAAAGGTAAGGGGTGTGAATACTTTATGAAGGAACTGCACAGTCGGACCTCTATCATGCACCCTGGTTATAACAAACATTTTGAACATGTATTGGTCAATGCATATTGGCCAATGTGCATTGACCAATACAAGGTCAATGCATATTGACCGCTCCAAGAAGAAGTCCCGCTCCAAGAAGCGGTACATACATTCAACAACAACCCTAACCCTTTCTGAAACAGAACCTTGGATTCACAAACCATATCAAGTCAGATATGAAGATCGCAAACCATTCAAATCAGATATGAAGATCGCTATGTCCCGGTAAGTTAAATGTAAACACAAGGCCCAATGTTAGGACATCCTCAAAATACAGATAAATTATCCAAAACATCAAAATAAACAATCATTTTCTTATTCTTTGTGTTTTTGTGCCGACCTGGAGGCGAAATACACCGCCCAGGGACGCCGCCAAGGAGGAGGGGCTGAGACATGGTGGGCGAGGCTGCTTGGACCCACCACCCTAGAAACAGTCAGGGGCAGAGGATCCAAGAGAACATGAAACAGAATTTAATTTCTGAAACAGAATTTAGGTTTTCTTTTCTTTTTAAACGAAAAATCACTGGCACGACAATTCGCATTTTGAGCAACTTCCTGCATGGTATGGCCAAGTTGTGCTTTGTTTTGTGTACCCAGTGAGGCATGCCTTCATCATCATCTATTTGATTTCGGTTTACAAGTTCCAGTTCCACCCTGAACGTTGTCTTTGACTTAATTCCACTTAACTTCGACTTCCAGGATGCAAGTACAATCAAGTTCTTCAAATATATAAAACCCTTCCACGAGCTACATAATCAAACATATAAATCTTAAAATATGTAAACATTTATTATGTCTGAAAGTAGGATGCACCCCAGTATCTGCTTGCAGTCTGCAAATATTCCATACCAGTATGGAATAAAGCAGATTTAGGATTATGGAAATGCTGCAAATGTTATGCTTCCTGATCTATATGAACAACTTCGATGAAAACTTGCATGAGAACACTCTTCTTCTTCTCCTCTTCCCCTTATAAGGGGTGAGGTCCAATGAGACCAAGCTCATGCCCTGTCTTGACCACGATACTCCTCCACTCTGTCCTCAGCCAACTTTCTCCAACCTCTAACCACCACACTTTACTGATATCCCTCTTCACACAATCCTCCCATCTCAACCGCTTCACACAAACCTCTTTTCCTCCTACCTTGTTCCCACAACCTATCCACTCTCTTTGCAATTCTCTCTTCCCTCATCCACACGAAATGTCCAGCCCATCTCAAGCTGACATTTCATAAATCTTCCCATCAAGCTCACCTGCAGACCAATCTCCTCCCTCAGTTCCTCCATTCACATTCTATCCACCCTCTTCACTCCCGCAATCCTCCCAACCCAGTTGTTCTCGCAAACCTGCAGCATCTGTTGTTGTCTCTCTGTCAGTTCCACTATCTCCAGACCATAAAGGTAGGCCGGCGTTACACAATCATCTTTCTTTTCAATCTCAAAGAAATATTTATGTGTGCCATTACTTCCTCCAACCTCCTCCATCCATTCACACCCACCTGAATCCCCCTTAGCCTCTAACTTACCATCCCCAGTCAATGTTCCATCCAGATACTCAACCCTATTTTCTTGTCTGATCTCCTTCCCCTCTAACCTGATATTCATTTATTTTCTCTGCTGCCCAACCCACATCACCTCCATATTCCCCATGCTCATTTTCAGCCCATGTTTCTCAAATGCCTTCTTCCACGCCTCTAGTACTTCCTGCATCTCCTGCCCATGCTCCATCACAACAGCTAGATTGCCAACATACGATATCTTCCCCAAAATAGCTTTCATGTTTTCCTTCCAGTTTTTTTTTTGTTTTTTTGTTTTTTTTGTATACAAGATCGAGGCTCGTGAAAGAGCGAACATTAATCACACAGAAAGACAAACCGACACATAAAACATATAACATAGGGAGCGGTAGACAAGATGGGGAGAGAGGGGGAAGGACACAAACACAACATTTGAGAGCAGGGACCGAGAGACATGGAGACATCGAGAGATCTGAGAGAGGGCGAGGGCTTTGGGGGGGGGGGGCGTGGGAAGGGGGCGGTGGGAGAGGTATAAAACATATGGACACTGCCAGGACTTCCAGGAAAGAAGTTGGAATTTCAAACAAGGTGGATCTGGGGTGAATTAGCGGGGGTAGAAAAGATCAAGGTTTTGGATGGGGGAAGATAAGAGATGGTGGTGAACAGCTGTTTTAAAGACGTGGAGGGAGGAGTGGGATTGAAGGGAGTGAGGGAGTTTGTTCCAGAGGCGGGAGAAAAGAGGAATGAAAGAGTGAAGGTGAGCAGAGAGCCGAGATTTCGGCAGTTTAACCATCAGAGGGTTGCTGGCAGATCTTGTGCGACCTGTAGGAATATTTGGGGGACAGAGCACAGAGAGAGCTGGGGGTGCAAGGCCGGAGAGGAGTCGGTAGAAGACAGAAAGACCACCTACCTGCCTGCGGTGAGTGAGTGAAAGGCCCTCAGAGATAGCTTCATCGCGGGAGATTCCAATAATTCTGAAAGCTTTGGTTTCAACAGCGTGAAGCCGAGCTAGGTGTGAGGCAGGAGCACCGGCCCATAGGGGAGAACAGTATTCCATTGAGCTGCGGATGAAAGCCTTGTATGTGGTGAGGAGCTCAGGTGTGCCGAGGAAGGACTTCGCACGACGGAGGATGCCCAGTCGGCGACTGGCTTTGGAGGCCAGCTTGGAAATGTGGTTTTCCCAAGAAAGATCATGGCAGATAGTGAGACCCAAAATCTTGAGCGACAGAACTTCTTGGAGAGGATTGTTGAGAAAGTAGATGGGAGGGTTGTCCAGTCGATCTTTTCGGAGAGACATAGTAAGAGTGTGAGATTTATCAGGATTGAAAGACATGTTCCACTTGTTTGACCAGTCTGTGATTTTGTCCAGGTCTTCAGAGAGTGAGGAGGCAGCAGACTGCCGATCTGAGGGAAGAGGAATGGAGCGGCAGAGAGTGGAGTCATCAGCAAAGAGATAGAGAGGATTTTCGAGAGAGTCAGAGAGATCATTGATGAAGACCAGAAAAAGCACGGGGCCCAGAACACTGCCTCGGGGAACTCCAGCCTGAACAGGAAGAGGAGATGAGAGAAACCCATTCAGGGCCACACGTTGACGACGACTAGAGAGGAAGTCCGCCAGCCATGCGTGGAGATTTCCATGGATACCAAAGGAGGAGAGTTTGGTGAGCAGAGCGGGGTGCCAGACCGTGTCGAAGGCACGTGATATGTCGAGGGAGACAGCTCTAATTTCCTGTTTGGCATTGAGGACCTCCATCCATTGTTGAGACAGCAGAAGCAGCATGTCCAGAGTAGAGTGACCTGGTCTGAAACCAAATTGATGATCAGAGATCAAGCCATTGGAGAAGAGGAAAGATTTAATATCCGAAGCAATGATGGATTCCATGACTTTGCTGATAATTGGGAGAAGGCTGATTGGTCTGTAGTTGCTAGGATCTGTTTTTGCACCTTTTTTGTGCAAAGCGGTGATGTTGGCTGATTTCCAAGCAGATGGCAGTTGACCTTGAGCAAAAGAGAGGGTGAAGAGAACAGAGAGAGGGTGAGATAGAGCAGCAGAGCAGGATTTTAGGACCCGTGGGCTGATGCCGTCGGGTCCAGTTGCAGAATCAGAGTCGAGGGTTGACAGAAACTTTTCCACCTTGTCAGGAGGAAAGGACACGGAGTCCAGGAGCAGCAGGGTACGACTGGGTATGGTGGGTACAGAGAGGGATGGGTTTGGGACACAAGATTTAGAGGCAAACACAGAGTTGAGGCATTCAGCTTTTTCACGTGCGGAGTCAGCTGTGTAGCCGTTTGAGGTAAGGGAGGGGATGGAGGGGGAACAAACACCAGAAACGGATTTGACCAGACGCCACCAGGATTTGGAAGAGGGAGACAGATAAGAGAGTTCGGTCTTGAGAACGGAGAGATATTGTTTCCTGGCTCTCCTGAGGGTGGACACACACTTGTTTCGGGCTTTGTGAAAGGAAATGAGATTTCCTTCCGTTGGATTTGCTTTCCAGGAGACGAAGGCAAGTTGTTTCTGGGCAACAGCCTCACCACAAGATTCCGTGTACCATGGACGGGAGGAAGGGTATGACAACTGAAGACGAGATGGGATAAATCTGTGCATGAGAGAGAGCAATTTACTTTGGAAGAATTCCCAGGATGAGTTGATGTCAGAGGTGGTAGAGATGGGAGACCAGTCCAGATGATTGATGGCTGCTTGAAGACCGTGCCAGTTGGCCTGAGTGAAATGCCAGACTCGTCGACGCTGAGCAGGCTCCCTGAGGATGGTCAGAGAGATGTCCACTTTAACAAGGACATGATCAGATGATCCGATCGGAGCAGAAGAAGAGCAGCAGACATTTTCAGGGAAGTTAGTCATAACCAAGTCCAGAAGAGAAGATGTTCCGTTGACTGAGATCCGGGTCGGGAAATTGACAGATTGTGTCAGTCCCAGTGAGTCGCAGAAGTCCTTTGCTGAGGAGCCATGGCTGGTGAGAGAGGTACCCACACCCAGCCAACTGGCATGATGACAGTTGAAATCACCACATATGAGGAAGAGAGAGTTGGGATGAGTAGATAGAAGTTGGTCCATATCATCAGACAGCGAGATGTAGATGGAGTCATCACTGTTTGGTGGACGGTACAACACACATATGAACAAGAGGTGGGAGCGAAGGGGAAGCCGTAGCCAGAGGTATTCCTGGGGGTGAGGTGGAGAGAGTGCAGTGCAGGGCGAGTGAGGAAGAGAGTTTTTGATAAAGATAGCAACCCCGCCTCCAGGACGAGGCTCAGGTCTATCATACCGGAGGAGGGAGTAGCCCGGGAGAGATACTATGGAATCAGAGACATCATAAAGGAGGAAAGTTTCTGTTAAGCAGATCACGTCTGGTTTGACAGAAGCAACCTGTATGGAGAGATCAGTTAAGTTTGAACGAAGGCCCCGGATGTTTGAGGTCCATACCGTTAATGAAGAGGAAGGGGGAGCATCAGATACAGAACAGGGGGGAGGAGGGGTAGGGTAAGATGTGGAAGAGGTGGAAGAGGTAGGGAGAGCTGTTGAAGGTGTGTCAGAGATTTCAGAATAGCTCGGAGAAAGGGAAGGATGGGGCGGAGAAAAGGTTTGATGGTGATTGGGTGAGCCACAATGAGGTGTTATTTGAGGAGGGGGAAGAGCGAGGCAGAAGGTTGGGGGAGATGGAGGTGAGAGTTTGAAGGGGGAAGAAGCGGGGAGGACGCTTTGAGGAGGGGGAGTGAGAGTGGGGAAATTGAGAAGCAATGAGGGTGGGGAGATTTGAAGGGGAGGGGTGAGGGGGGAGTTTGGGAGGGAAGGGACAAGGGGAGGGATTTGAAAGGGATGGGATATGGGGGAGATTTGGAGGGGAGGGGTGAGGCAGGAGTCTAGGAGGGGAGGGGCGAGGGGGCGTCTTGGCGGGGAGGGGTGAGGGGGTAGTTTAGGAGGGAGGGGGCAAGGGGGGAGATTTGAAAGGGATGGGTGATGGGGAAGATTTGGAGGGGAGGGGTGATGGGGAAGATTTGGAGGGGAGGGGTTATGGGGAAGATTTGGAGGGGAGGGGTGAGATTGCATTTTTGAAAGTGTACGATTTATGGGAAACGAACATTTATTGCAAAATGAGCTTCTTGTGACCTTCGAGTTAAAAATACGTTTAAGGACGCTGGATGGAGGATGGAGTGCAGGAGAGTTTAGGGAATGTAGAAAAAAGGCACTATAGGAGATGGATATTTTTTTTGGGATGAATTGATTTGGTGAGCAAGTCGAAAGCAGCCTTTTAAAGAAGAAGAAGAAAAAGGTGTTATAAAATATGACGGAATACATAACTTGAGGGGAAAGTGTAAACATTGAAGGTTAATGAGTGAAAACTATCTGGGGAAATGGGGGAGAAACACGTGGTCGAAGAACGAACGGACGAATAAGAATGAATAAACGAATGAGAACAGAGAAGGAAATGTTTTTTTTTTTTTGTTTTTTTTGAGTTGAGATTTACACAAGGAAGTAGGCTATGGGTGAAAAGACTGGGAATACAGAGAACGAAAGTTATTGGATCACAAACGACGGACCACTGAGAGAAAAACAAAGCCTCAAGGTTGTACAGTGCACACTGTACAAGGCCTCAAGACACGACACGAATTAACACGATTTTCAATACAGGTATGAAAGATTTGCACCGAAAAATCTTCGTCGGGACACAATATACGTACAACACCATAAATAAATACAGTTTTAACGAAAATACAAATGGGAACAATCACTTAACTTCGATTTCAAATCGTTCGCGACGCGGCAAAGGCCTTGCTCGCGACACGGCAAACAGACGATCAATTTATGAAAGATAAACACCGAGAAACAACCAAAGTTGCACACAATAACTTCACACACCGAAAGATAAATACAGTTTCGACAAAATACAATTGTGAACAGACTTAACTTCGAAAAACGTGGAGACCGTGTGGAGCTTCGAAAATCCCTGCCGCCGTCTCCAAGATCTCACGAGATCATACAGTTTACCATCTCAATCATCATGATGAACAGGAGTAGCCTGAGAGCACTTCCCTGGCTCAAACCGAAGTTCACACTGAACTCCTCCGACATTGCAGGACCAACAAAAACTCTTCCCTTCATTCCCTTGTACATCCGTTCCACCAAACTAACTTCTGCTTCCGGCACTCCCATCCATCTCCATGTCGCCATTGCCATCTCTCGCAGGACAGTGTCGTAGGCCATCAGCAGAGCCACAAACCCCAATGCCATTTCACCTTGCACGTCCAACCACTTCTCCACAAGCTGTTTCAGCTTGAACATCCCAACTGTCATTCACCTACCATTTCTAACCCCCTGCTGCTCTTTTCCTTCTCCAAGCTCTTCCTTATGCTCCCGTACACAATCCTCTCCAGCGCCTTCATGACATGACTGTAAGTAGTGTAATGCCGCTTTACTTCCCTGGATCTTGAACATCCCCTTCCCCTTCCAGATCGGCACAATTAACCCGGTCCTCCACTTCTCCAGAATTGAACCTTCTCTGATACATACATTCAACAACCTCTTTGTTCAACTGACTTGCATGAGAACACTCTTCTCCCGCTGCAATTATCATCTCTGTACATACATAATGAATGAGTGTCACCCTCTTCTTTTTCACCCTTTTCAATGCCCTCCGCACTTCCTCCTCCGTGATCTCCACCAAATCCACTTTCCCCTCCCCATAACTCAATAGCTCCAGCTCGTCATTGCTTCCTTCTTGGTTCAACAGCTCTTTGAAATACCCTTCCCAAGTCCTCAATACTATGCCCCTCTCTGTCACTAGCCTCCCACCACCACTGTGATAAGCAAATTTTCAGATGACACCAAAGTTTCCCAAAGCTTCAGATGAAGAAGAAATTTGAAACCTACAACAAGACACACACCACCTCCAGACTTAGGAAGAATAATGCCTCCAGTGACTTCGTCAACAGAGGCATAAAAATGGCAAAAATGAAATTCAACTGAAACAAACATGTAGTAATGCATATAAGAAGCCACGACCCACACCACATAGATCATATGTGAAATTCTCAGCTCAAGGATACTGAAGAGGAAAAGGATCTGGGATCATTAATTCACAAGTCTCTTAAAATCTCTTCTAAATGTGCCTCAGGAGTCAAGAAAGCCATCAGTGGCCTTGATATGGAACGAAGAAACTTTTCATACGGATTTAAAAAGTTATGATGCTGCTGTACAAATCGTAGTTTGTCCACACGATGACTATAGTATGCAAGTTTAGAGCCCCAATCTAGAGGAGGGTAAAAGGGTAATGGAAAAAGATCAAGTGAGAGCGACCAAACTCATTCCAAGTATCAGAGAACTACAAGAGGAAGCTAAACTAAGATTGAACCTGATAACATTGGAAACCTGCTCCATACAAACTTACTGCATCTTCTACCAAATAGACACTTCAAAATAAGTTACTTATTGATTCACTGAAACTAAAGAAGCAACGCGCTCGTCTGGACGTCAGTAAATATTTATTCAGCCATAGAGAGGGGGTTAGTGCAATAATCTACCAGACCGTGCAGTAACTGCCAGATCAGTACAACCCTTTCAGAAAGACCTATCAATGCATATGGGTTCAAAATGGGATGTGAATATTCTGCTCAACCCAAGCATGATCAGTCTCCTTCCTGGCCAAAGGATCCTGAAGCTCGACATGTGGTACCACAAGGTGATACAAAGACTGTGGTACATCAGTGTACAAACAATGCGGCAGTGAAACTGATCAAGGAAACAGGTGGAGGAGATATGGATGTACAAGATCATGTAAGCCAAACTACCATATAAGCTATCTTTTCCAGCTTAAATTTCAAAAGTGGTTGGAACATCATAAACACTTCCTTAACCGAAAGAAGCAAGATGCTGCAAACACTTATACGTGCAAAGCTCACTGAGAAAAGGCCAGGAAGGGCCTCTGACAGTCCACCTCGACTCACAGAGGAACGTGATTCCAGATCCGTACAAGTCAATTTAAAGAAAGCAAAATGTCTCCAAAAGAATGGGGAAAACACGATAGTGATGAGATGGCATCTTTAAGAACTGGAAGAAACAGCAGGGTTATGAGCATGAAAAGGAACAAAGAAGTGGAGATAAATAGAAAGCTTGAATATGGAGAGGATAACGAGGAATGGATGAATGGATGAAAGTGTGTGACCTATGGGTCTGATCTGACAGTTTGGGACAGCACTTGGGGCTAAAGCCATCTTTTGTTATTACACGGTGCAAGCGAAACGAGGTTTTAGACATTACACTATTGTATTGTGACAAATAACCAGACTCGGTGGTGTAATGGTTGGAGGGTCCCCTCTGAGTCTGGTCGGTCGATGCTTTGAACGCTGGCCGAACGATACCAAAGAAAATGATACTTGCTGCTACCTTGCTTGATGCTCAGCATTTAAAAAGGATAAGCATGGACCATTGGACCAACAACCATAGTTTTGCAACCATGGGCCCAAAGGCCTCCTGCTGTGTTGAAGTTCCTTTGAAGGGAACTCATATTTTACATCGATTTTAAAATATAGAAACTAGCAAACATTGGATATAATACTAAGGTATTCAAAATATTTGCATGAATGATGTTAACTGCTCACTAACATTTGGTGGACAGCAGTTCTGCATTAACTGTAATATGCAGCATTATATATGGCCATCCATTTTTGCTTCCACTATTCATACCAATTTTGCTAAAATCTATTCTTTACTCCTTACACACACGATGCTCATGCTGATAAATAACTGACCGGAGAAACATGATGATGTTAATAAATCAAGAGCTAACTCATTTTTAGAACTTGTGTACACATAGTGCGAGAGAATGGTGTCACCATGATAATATCACTTACTTGAAATACAAGGCCTCACTCTCAAGATATTTTGCTTCAACTCGAATAAGAGATCAAGAATAAAAAGCTGTTATTATATATATATTTTTCATGGATATTAATGAATACCGAGTTACACCATCTTCAGCCCCTCAACAGATTCACGTAAACGTTCGTCATTGTACTGGATATAGGGATATCAAGGTTAAGGAGGGAAAAAAATAATTTGCAGGTTAGAGCCGGCTTTTTCACACCTCCTCATCACGCTGTGCTGGGCACGAAGAGCAATGAGCTCACTTACTGCGCCATGCATCCGCAAGCAAGACAAGGCCACGTCAGATAAAACCTGAGCGAGCAAACCTTTTCAAAAAATAATTCCTTGTATCACATTCATGAACATTACTTGATGTTTGCGAGTTAGAAATTGTGACGTAAGTTCATATCCCATTTTTTGTGACAAAAGGCAAGCACAGTGAACAACAAATCACGATTGATGCTGCTCCATTGGTCTCAGAATCTGCTCCATTGACATGTGGGTGATTTAGAGAAAGCATATAGTCACGTGAAAATGGAAGTACACCCCATGTAAAGTTTTGACTCTTTCAACATATTTCAACATACAGCTATTTGATCTTCATTTAAACAATATTGATAGATAAAGGTGATATAATATAACAAATATCATGAAACATTTACATTTTGTAGTCAGCCTGGTGTTGGCTTAGCGGTTAGGGTGCCGGCTTAGGGATCCGATGATCCTGGGTTCGAATCCCGATCGATCGCTGAATTAATGGCAGGGGGGTTGACTCAGCCTGTCATCCTTCCGAGGTCGGCAAATTGAGTACCAGCTTGCTGGGATGAATGATCACAGTGTGTACCCCGATTTAGAATAGATACACCGTATCCCTGCGCATCATAAGAGGCGACCAAGGGTTGGCATCAGGAATTGTCTCAAACAGGGAACCATGATTGTCATGGGGCCTGCAAGGCTAAACCACGCTCTAGCGGGGAAAATGGCCTTAAAACGATCATCCATTCATTTATATATTTACATTTTGTAGTCCATTGTATAGTTTAAATAAACATAGATGCAAATTTCGCATGTGGAAAAAGTAAGTACACCCTTGGCTCTAATAGGTGGTATTGCCCCCTTTGGCAGAAACAACCTCAAGTAGGCGTTTCTTATAACTGTCTACCAGTCTCTGACATCGACTGGGAGAAATTTTTGCCCACTCCTCCATGCAGAATTCTTTCAGCTGTGCGATGTTTGAGGGGTTTCTTGCATGCACAGCTCGTTTCAAATCCCCCCCAAACATCTCAATGGGATTTAGATCCGGGCTTTGACTTGGCCATTCCAGAACCCTCCATTTCTTTCTTTTCAGCCATTCATTGGTGGATTTACTGGTATGTTTAGGGTCATTGTCATGTTGCAAGGTCCACCTTCGGTTGAGCTTCAACTTTCCGACAGATGGCTTCACATTATCCTCAAGCACCCTCTGGTACAATGAAGAATTCATAGTGGATTATATGATGGTGAGCTGCCCAGGCCCTGATGCAGCAAAGCTGCCCCAAACCATAATATTTCCACCACCATGCTTTACAATTGGTATCAGGTTCTTGTGGTCAAATGCTGTCTTTGGTTTTGGCCAAACATGTCTTCTGGTACTGTGGCCAAATAGCTCTACCTTTGACTCATCTGTCCAGAGCACGTTGTTCCAGAAGTGCTGGTCTTTGCCTAGGTATTCATTGGCAAACTTTAGTCTTGCCCTGATGTTCTTTCTGGACAACAAAGGTTTCCTCCTGGCACACCTGCCATGTAGATCAAATTTGTGCAGCCTCTTTCTAATGGTAGACTCGTGCACTTTGACATCAACACTGGCAACAGCTACCTGTAGGTCCCGTGATGACATTGTGGGGTTCTTAGAGACTTCTTTCAGCATCTTGCGGTCTGCTCTCGGGCTGAACTTGCTGGGGCGGCCTGGCCTGAACAAGTTGGCAGTTGTTTGGAATCTTCTCCACTTGTAGATGATCTTCCGGACAGTCGAATGATTGATTTCAAATTGTTTCGAGGTCTTTTTAAATCCCTTTCCCAGACTCGTAGGCATCTATAACCTTCTTTCTGAAGGCCACAGAGAGCTCTTTTGATCTCGGCATGGTGACACCCCACACTTCAACAACAAAGAGAAAACCAAACAAAATGTCTGAGGTTTAAATAAGACAGGTTCCACCAAGATCCTCTCTAACGATGTTCTAATCATTTGCACCTGAGCTGGTGCACCTGATTCTAATTTTAGGTATTTGAAGTAGTGATAAATGTAGGGGTGTACTTACTTTTTCCAAATGTGAAATTTGTGATTTAAATTATACAATGGACTACAAAATGTAAATGTTTCATGATATTTGTTATATTATATCACCTTTATCTATCAATATTGTTGAAATGAAGATCAAATAGCTGTATGTGGAAATATGTTGAAAAAGTCAAAACTTCACATGGGGTGTACTTACTTTTTAACGTGACTGTATATGTATGTATGTGTATGTATGTGTGTGTGTGTGTGTGTGTGTGTGTGTATATATATATATAGATACTTTCTTAAATCACCCACATGTCAATGGAGCAGATTCTGAGACCAATGGAGCAGCATCAATGTGTGTTAGTCTCCACCATAACTTTAAAACCATGAATCCTAGCGACCCCAAACTTAGCATGCATACTAAGGGAACTCCAAGGGTTGGCATGAATGAAAACTGGGTGTTTGGCTGTTCGAAGCAAAATAACGAAGAAATAATTTTAAAATGTTCATAACCAAAACCCCCAAAAACCCTTATCAAAATGGCGATCCACCATATTGGTCAGCCCACTGGCGCATCACTGTGTTATTAAGCCGCCATTTTGTTTCGGCCTATTCAAACGTGCCTTGCCTTGGAAACACAATCTACTCTCATGAAATAATTAAAACATATAATCAAAATCTGGATTCGGATTTGAGGATGGGATACTGTACACTATATAAGTATGTAATCTGGAGTTAAATCTGACAATGATTAACACATTTGGGATATAACTATGTGTATATATTTTACTCAGCT
>NC_136272.1:50625950-50703450 GCF_964187855.1 Myxine glutinosa | reverse complement strand
CCAAGTTTCTTGCAAAGCGCTCGCCAAGTGGCGTGAGCATTTAAGCAAGCACTCAATTTGAAATCGTTGTTAAGGAACGGCTGGCTTAGCAAGCACTATGCTAGCTACTTGGTAACTGAACACAGCCCGAGTTTACTCCCATTCAGTTTAGTATTAAACAGCAGTAGCGACTGTTTCAAAAGGTAATTGCACGTGTTTGTGGTTTATAATACTTTTACTTCTGGTCGGGGTGCCCCCAGGAAACGCCACAATAAGCTATTCTAACATGGATATACACCGTAACATGGATTTCGCCAAAGGGTGACAACCACCTTGTGGAGGGGGTGGGGGGCAAATTACGTTTCTACAATCTCCATCATGTGACCCTTGTCCTCCTCTCAAGCTTGATTGAGATTGGACAAGTAACGACTGAATGTATCGCAGTTAGATTGCATATTTTAGTATGACTGACTGACAGAGTGAGTGAGTGAGACAGACAGACAGACAGACAGACAGACAGACAGACAGACAGACAGACAGACACACACACACACACACACACACACACACACACACACACTTCATTTTGTCTCAAAATAGTACTTGGGACAAATACCTTCTGCAGAAGACATTAATGCAGATACATCAAGTATTACATATCTTTATATCGAACATCAAGGCATTTGCAGATGACAATGGCCCAAGGAATTGTTCATTTTCATTGCCAAATAAGCAGCAGTGATATTATTTAAATGATAAGTTCTTTCAACGCAATTAGTCGACTTTGATGGAAGACATTAAGCATAAATTCTCCAAAATTCTAAGTGTGATCATCGATCTTATGCTGCCTAGACTAGATTCATATTGCCATGGATTTCTGTAATGACTGCATGCAAAGTCCTCTCTCTGTCTCTCTCTCTGTCGCTCTCTCTCCATCTCTCACACGTGACACTTTGACAATTGACACTTTGACCCACCAGACCGAATCTCACCCAACGACAGGGGGAGGTTGTACTTGTCAGAGGGACGTCTGCGTGGAGTGACTAGTGCTCCATGCATGCTGGTGGACGTTATGACGGTCGGCGTCTGAGAAAATGGCGTGAGGACAGGGCTGACGGCCGGAATGCCAGCGGGGTGCTGTGTCACGTTGCACGGCGAGTCCCCCGAACCTTTAGCCAGGGTGGCACTTGAGACAAGGTTGAGCTGGAAGACAGTGAGGGTGTGGGAATATAATATTGATAAAAATTCAAGAATGTCAGGCAGAACAGTATTTGTCGGATCACAGATCAATAAAATAAAAGGTCCCTTAAAATATCTTAAAAGGAACGTCAACAAAGGAGGAGGCCATTAGGTCGATGAAGTCTCCACTGTGATTGGCAACCTACTCAGGTCGAAACTCCAATAGAAACCAAAAGAGACTAGAAGGACATTTCTATGGGTTTCTAATGGAAATCACGTTCCCTATTCGTTTTTAGAGGAACCCAACCAGATTCGGTTGAAACAAATAGAAACCCTTAGATGCAACTGTCCTGAAACCCACAGAAACCAAAAGGAACCTTTAAGTTCAACAAATCCTATATGAACCATCAGAGTTAACTTGTCTGAAAACCCATTGACCAACCAAAAAAACTTTAATTATATTTTGTCTCAGATATCTCAGATGGTAGACCACTGGTACAGTACACCAGAAGACGTTGGTTCAATTCCCGGTCTGGGCTTCTAATTTTCCCACATATCTCAATTGCTTTATCCTGTTCATTTATATATTGGTATTCCATTGGTCTCCTACTGGTCCCATTTACCTACTGGTTGTTTATTGGTATTTTCTACTGGTCCAGTATTTCACCTTCCTTATTGAAACCAGTACTTCCGACTGGTTCAATTTCCGATGGGATTTTTATGGGATTTGTCCTATTGCTTTTCTGTGGGATTTTCGACCTTGGTATGGATGTTTGTCCATGATTTATCCTATTTAAGTACTGATCATCAAGCAAGGAAGCAAGGACGAATCAAACCAGTGACCTCCCAGACTGGGAGCGGACGTTCTCACCATTACACCGGGATAAGAGATAGATTGCAAATCCTCATTCTTTATCCATCTACAAACACTGAATTAGTACTAGAATATGCTGGATATTGCAGAGCATAATGAATATTAGGGACAAAGGCCTTTTACAGATGGGCCTTGCCTCCAAGAGTTCGGCCTCACTCTGCCACAATGGAACACAGGTTCATCACGTCGCGGAACTCAAATAAATCACAACGTTGCCAGGAATGGTGTGAATAGTCACCGAGAACCAATTCAGTTGCACCTGCCAACAAGGGTGAAAGCCATTATCTGGCCTGGAAATAATTCCTTGTCTTGCTATTTTTAATTGCACAAGACAATGATGCATGCTGAGGTTACACGTGTCTCTTCGATCTATATCGTTGCTGTTCTTGCTGCGGTGATACCTGCAAGGTGTTGTATTCGTAGCACACGTGTTCACCATGAGTTTTAATGGTTGACTTAAATCATCTCTGATGAATGAAGACCCACCCAACTGCTCAGTGATACCACTTAAATATCGATTAAATTCACTTTGTGCGGAAATCTGAGATTCCGGCAGAATTTTGCTCGTTTGCTGAAATTAGGATAATGGGTGAGAGCTGTGATCCAGCTTGGCATAATTATTGCACCACATTCGAAAATACATTAGCATGCACGAAGGTGTGAAATAAGAAGAGAAGAGCAAAGAAACAGTCGACTGAAGTGAAATTATGATGTTGTTGTTTAGCACAAACTTAGGCCTAAGATATATTATTCCCACAAATACTAAGGTAATGGACTAATAGCGTTGTGGATATAAGTCTATATACAGACTTGGCATTTAATATGGAATATTTTTTTTGTGGGGGTGAACTTACTTTTCAAGATGACTTAGAACCAAAAGTTCATTGGAATTATGTTGAAATTATTCCAGATTTTGTTAATGTGACCTTTAAAAGAAACAAAAACCACATTTGACATTTCGAAGCAAATAAATTGATCCTTGAAAGTGATGTAAACTGATATTGAACTCAATTCATGGACAGTACTGTGTCAAACCTATGTACGTTTTCCAGAAGTATTTCATTATTTTGCACATTAGCCAATTTTTTTAAAAAGAAAAACAAAAGTTAAATTACGACTGGGATTACGGACAGTAAAATTACAGTTCAGTACGTCGTGCAACCCCCACGAGCATTCAGAAGAGCACGTACACGTTGAGGAATGCTGTTCATGAGATTTGCCAAGGTTTGGACAGGAATCTCTGGCCATGCAGTGACAATAGCCTACTGCAATTCACGCACAGAGGTCGGATGCTGGTCCAAGTTGTCGATTTGACGCGTTAATTCTGCCCACAAGTTCTCTATCGGATTCATATCCGGGGACATGGCAGGCCACTCCATATGCTCTACACCACGGTCAGCAGGAAAGTATTGGATCATGCGAGCACGATGAGGCCATGCATTGTCATCTTGGAAGACAAAGTTTTCTCGAAAGGCTGCACGAGCAAATGGAAGCAATGTTTCTTCCAGAATGACCCTGTACTTGAACTGGTTCAGGTTTTCATTCAGAACAACCAGGTCAGTTTTGCCCCCTGCATGAAAAGCAGCCCAAACGGTCACCCCACCACCTCCAGCTTGGACTCTTGGCACTATACAATCTTCGTTGTAGGCTTCATGCACTTGTCTGCGCACTCGGACATGGCCATCTTGACGATAGACCAGAAATCAAGACTCGTCACTGAAGATCACGTGATTCCAGTGTCCTGGCTGCCATTGACGGTGCTCTCTGGCCCACTGCAATCGGCGCTGGCGGTGTTGTCTTGTCACTGCGTGGCTTTCTCAGGGGACGCCTGGCACGATAGCCTGCTTGAACCAGTCGTTGGTTGACTAGCCTTCTGGATACAGGCACATTTGTCAGTTGCTGCCACTCAGCCCTAAGCTGATTAGCTGACTTTGTACGGCCATTGCAGACTAACCGGTGCAGCTGGCGATCATCCTTCCTTGTGGTTCTGCGGGGACGTCCTGGCCTCGATATTGGAGTAGGGCCACCCCTTTGAGCATTTCATTTCGGGATCTTTGACACCTGACCTTGAGTGATGCCATACTGCCGAGCAATAGCATGCTGTTTCATGCCGGAATTTCGTAAAGCCACCACTCCATGACAAACAGCATTGTCGAGTTGACGGACCATCTCCAGAGGAAGCGGCAATAACTTTTGTAGACGTGCAGCAGTTGTTTTCCACTAATACACAACGCAACAACCCTTATATACCCGATTGTGAAGCCAATC
This sequence comes from Myxine glutinosa, assembly GCF_964187855.1. Taxonomy (NCBI): domain Eukaryota; kingdom Metazoa; phylum Chordata; class Myxini; order Myxiniformes; family Myxinidae; genus Myxine; species Myxine glutinosa. The sequence continues at coordinate 50,699,150 of NC_136272.1, read as the reverse complement.
GTCAAATGTACCTGTCCGTACATTTTGTCATGCCACCTGTGATATAATCCTGTTATTGACTTCTTGCTGCGACAGACAATCAGTGACATGGTTCTTTTAACAAAGAAATCACCGAAGCGTAAAAGAAATTCACCAGATTGATATACTGAGTTCAGAAAGGAAACCCAAGTCAAGAAAAAAAAAATATTCCATATTAAATGCCAAGTCTGTATATATACAGTCATGGCCAAAAGTATTTGCACCCTTGCACCTTTTTCAAATAACTCATAATTTTCTCTAAAAATCATTTCTCTAAAATACGACAGAACCTTTGTTTTTGATTCAGAACGTAATATTTCCTTTTAAATCAGAAAATAAAAATAAATGGCATTGACAAAATTATAGACACTATAGACTTAATATTTGGTAGCACAGACTTTGGACAAAATAACTGCAGTCAAGTGCTTCCTATAGCCATCAATGAGCTTCCTACACCTCACTACTGACAGGTTGATCCACTCTTCTTGTGCAAACTGCTCCAGTTCTCCCAGATTTGAAGGGTGCCTTCTCCCAACTACAGTTTTCAGATCTCCCCACAGGTGTTCAATGGGATTTAGATCTGGACTCATTGCTGGCCATGGCAGAACAGTCCAGCGTTTTGTCTTGAACCATTCCTGGGTGCTTTTTGAAGTGTGTTTGGGGTCATTGTCCTGCTGCAAGACCCATGGCCTTCGACGGAGACCCATCTTTCTGACACTGGGTTGAACATTGTGCTCCAAAATGCCTTTGTAATCTCCTGAAGGATTTTGGCTTGTTCAGGTGTGTTTTGGCAAACTCCAGTCGGGCTTTCTCAACAGTGGGGTCCCCCTGGGTCTCCTACCATAGAACCCCCTTTCATTCAGTTGCCGACGGATGATGCGAGTTGAAACTGTCGTACCTTGTCTGAAGGTCACCTTGAATCTGTTTGGCAGTTGATCGAGATGCTTTCTCCACCATTCGAACAATCCTTCGATACAATCTTCCATCAAGTTTTCTGTTGCGGCCTCGTCCAGGGAGTTTGGCTGCAATGCCATGGGCCTTAAACGTCCTGATAACATTGAGTACGGTGGACACAGGATCATCAAGTTCTCTGGAGATGGACGTGTAGCCTTGAGATTGTCCATGCTTGGCTACAATCTTGTGTCTGATTTCCTCTGACAATTCTCTGGTTTTCTTTCTTTTCTTCATGTTCATTCCAGTGACACAAAACAGCAGAATGACTCCTTTTCTCTATTCAAACTGGTTGAATGAGTGATTTTTATATTGCAGGCACCTGCAACTCACCACAGGTGAGTTCATTTCCAAAGGAGAAGAGAATCACCTGCTTGAAATCTAATTATTTCTACCAACTTCAAAAAGGTGCCAATAATATTGTCCGGCAAATTTTAGGATTTCTGTGTGGAATGAGCTGATATTTAGCAACTTTTTCACCTTTTTTTGTTTTTTTTTCCACTGCAAATCAAAGAAATACATTTGTGGATATCAAAAGATTTTTAAATTTTAACAATTTTCTGGAAGAAATCGTGCATTATTTGAAAAAAGTGCAAGGGTGTCAATATTTTTGGCCATGACTATATGTATATATATATATATATATATATATATATATATATATATATATATATATACACACAGTATATAAATTTAAAAAATGACAGGTGTTTTCATTATTAATTAGTTATCTCATAATTAATATTGGAGTAAATGTTGTGTCACTCCAATTAGCAATGACCAGGGTCAGGTATGTAAGAAACTGCTTGCTGCTCTAGCTCCTGTGTTTCTCTTTTCCCATATTTTCTCTGTAATTAACACTCTTACTAGTTATCCATTGCTATTTTCTCACTTCCCACATGGCTGTGAAACCAATGGGGGCGGGTTCGCATGTGACGTCTGACGCACAGCAGAAATGTGGCAGAACCACGTGTGCGACCTCCAGCACAATGAGCCAACATGGCGGGTCGACGTGTGACGTATCTTACCTTACATACCCACGTGTGCAATGTCCAGTGAGGAGCGGTCCACACATCAAATGACTTCAGGACCAAGGCCTGTTGGTTTTCTATGGGAAACCTCTGAAACCTCCGTTACCGGCTCTGAAAAAGCAGCGTGGATGTGTTGCACCAGAAGTTGGACCCCCGCATTCAGGGGTATAAACCACATTTGAGGGCATGACCCATTGCAGCAATTGTGATCTGGCTTTCGGTCCCGGAGCAGTGCAGTCTCAATTCACTCCTTGCAGACATTGAGCACCAGAAGTACTGGGCCAGTCACAGAACCACTCCAAACTGTAATACGAATCACGGGGCTAAAGGTCTGCAAGCTGTTTGATGAACAAGACTGTCTCCCACAGGCAGGTCAAGGGGAGCCCTCTGAATGTACCTCTTCCATCCTGCCTTATTACCCTGTGCTCGCAAAGCGAAAAGCAGGGTTAAGCATTCGGTTGCATTCGTGTGCCGTGTCTGCATTTTTAAAATTCATTTTCTCGGCAACCGTTGGTCCGATTGACATGAAATTTTACCGCAGGAGCGCCTCTGCCTGTAGATTTTTTGCTGATAATTTTGACGTCATAGGTCACGTGGTACGGACGCCATCTTGGAAAAAACTTAACACCTCTATATCTCCCAAACTGCTCAATCGAAAAAATTGAAACATGGCTCATTGTCAAGTACACCCCATGGGGAATAAGATATGTTAATGATGATGTCATAGGTTCCTCCATTATGACATCATAATTCGACAAGTACAACACTTGATATGATCAGTATGAAAAAAAAATTCCTCTGCAACTGTTAGTCCGATGAACACGAAATTTTCAGAATATGAGCGGCTCCTCCAGTATAATTTTTTAATGATAATTATGACATCATATGTCACGTGGTACAGGCGCCATCTTGGAAATATCGAAAAAAGTTGCACCTCTACATCTCAGAAACCGCTCCATGGAAAAAATTGAAACATGGTTCATTGTGAAGTACTCCCCTTGGGGAATAAGATATATTACTGATGATGTAATTGGTGCTGTAATTATGACATCATAATTCGCCAGGGACAACGCCTAGACTGATCAGTTTGAAGTTTATTGAGCGTAATCTATGCAACAATTAAATTAGAGAATATAAATTTATGATGTAACTGCTCATGTGGTCTGGCGGCCATATTGGATCAAAGAATAAAAACGTTCAAAAAAAGAAGAGTTGCCTCGCACCAAGATGACTGCGCAGGGTAAGTATTCGATGAATACCAACTAGTTTGAATAAGATTTTCTTTTTCATAAAGGTGTGTATGCATTGAACACAGTTTTAGTTTCCTTATGCTTCAGAGCAGAAAAATGCAAAATGTGCAAGACAAAAAAGCAATATCACAGCAGTGTATGTATACATAGTACAAAGGTGAAGCACAACTAAGTACAATGAAGTACAATGTATATATGATGATCAACCACTCACCTCATGAGCTGTCTAGCCTGGTTTTGAATCTCGACCCAGGTAATAATAACTGTCATCCTGGTGTTTGACAAGCAGGGGGAGGCATGAATGTGTGTATCATCTCAGATGGGGGCTTCCCCGGTGAGTAGGTACTCCCGTCTCACACTGAGATCGGCTTCACGCTGGAGAAACCAAGGCTTTTAGAATCATTGGTATCTCCTGTGATGAAGCTGATTCTGAGGGTCTTTCACTCTCTCACTGCAGACAGGTTGGTGGTCTTTCTGTCTTCTCTCGACTCCACTCCGGCCTAGCTCCCCCTGCTCTGTCCCCCAAAAATTCCTGTAAGACGCACAAGATCTGCCAGCAACCCTCTTCTCGTGAAACTGGCAACATCAAGACTCTCTGCTCACCTTCAGTCTTTCATTCCTCTTTTTCCCTGCCTCTGGAACAAACTCCCAGAATCTCATCAATAACTGTTTACCACCCCCATCCAAAACCTTGATCTTTTCCACCGCCGTTATTACACCCCAAATCCACCTTTTTCAAATTCAATTTTCTTTCCTAAAAGTCCTTGCAGTGTACATCTTTATCCCATGTACCCTGCCCTGCCCCAGTCCTCTCCCTTCCACAGATCTCCTGATGTGCCTGCTCCCTACTGATTTTGTGCTTCCCTCTCTCTCCCCCTCTTGTCTCCTGCTTCCTTTATTATATGTTACTAGCCGAATGCACCCGGCGTTGCCCGGGTTCTTTTTGAATGAATTTACTACTATAATTTAGCTTTTACTTGCGGCCATAGAAGATTGACTACTGTAATTCAGCTCAGCTTTTAATTACGAAATGGGCCCAGCCCGGCCGAGGCGGCCTCGAACAGCCTCGCCACCGAGCCTATAACTTTCCCGAGGCCCGTCCCGACATTTTTGGTTTCTTTTTGAATGAATTTACTACTATAATTCAGCTTTTACTCGCGGCCGCAGAAGATTTACGACAATAATCCAGCTCGGCTTTTAATTTCTAAATGGGTCCAGCCTGGCCGAAGCGGCCTCGACCGGCTTAGCCACCTAGCCTATAACCTTCCCCGGGTCCGTCCCGACATTTTTTGTTTCAGATGTTTCCTCCTATCTTTCACCGTTCAGGAGATTAGCGTGTCAGACAAACAAACAAACAAACAAAAACTTTCTTTTATATATATACTAGTCGAAAGCACCCGGTGTTGCCCGGGTTCTTTTTCAATGAATTTACTACTATAATTCAGCTTTTACTCGAAGCCATAGAAGATTGAATAGTATAATTCAGCTCAACTTTTAATTGCAAAATGGGCCCAGCCCGGCCCAAGCGGCCTCGCCACCTAGCCTATAACCTTCCCGGGGCCCGTCCCGACATTTTTAGTTCTTTTTGAATAAATTTGCTACTATAATTCAGCTTTTACTCGTGGCCGTAGAGGATTGACTACCATAATTCAGCGCAGCTTTTAATTGTGAAATTGGCCCAGCTCAGCCGATGCGGCCTAGGCCGGCCTCGCCACCTAGCCTGTAACCTTCCCGGGGCCCGTCTCGACATTTTTGGTTCTTTTTGAATGCATTTACTACTATAATTCAGCTTTTACTCGCGGCCGTAGAAGATTGACTACTATAATTCAGCTTTTACTCGCGGCCGTAGAAGATTGACTACTATAATTCAGCTCACCTTTTAATTGCGAAATGGGGCCAGCCCAGCCGAGGCGGGCCTCGACCGGCCTCGCCACCGAGCCTAAAACCTTCCCAGGGCCCGTACCGACATCTTTTGTATATGGAGGTTTCTTCCTATCTTTCACCGTTCAAGAGATTAGCTTGCGCAGACAAACAAACAAACAAAAACTTTCTCTTATATATATATATAGATACATAATATAAAAAAATAAAAATAATATAAGATAAGATATAAGAAGAAGATATGTGTTAGCTCTTATACGAGCCTCGACAATGTGTACCAAAAAAAAAAATGGACTTCCCATCTGCCAGCACTAGTTGGTGGACATTACGAATATGACGGTATTCCACACAAAGAGTAGGCAAGCTATCACCGGCACCCTGAACACATTCCTGTCCTGACTACCTGCTGGGAAAACAATGGTAAACCACCTAGCTTGCAATGTTGTAAACAATGGTAAACCACCTTACCACCTAGTAAACCACCCTTGCCAAGAAACTGCTTTACCAATGGGGTACAATGTACGTACATACATATGTGAACCTTTGAAGTAACAGACACATGCACATTGCTCAATCTGAATTTATCACAACTACTTGTGCGTGCAACTAGCCACAGGAATTCTTCACATTACGTAATAATAGACAAATAAACTTTGCTCAAGTGAACGTATATGAAGGAAATATCAAATGAACGTTTCCTTGAAACTTAAATCTGCAGATTAGAGACGGACGGTACCGTGATTTCATTGCGAAAATGGCGAAACATTAGTAAAGCAGAATCGTGTTAAACTTATTGTTCCATCACTTTATTTATGCACATGCATCGAATGAATGATGGATGCCAATTTTTAAAACATTGCTCTTCCTCCCATTTTTTAAGGCAGCGAGGCACTGCCATCTCGTGTTAAATCCGGTGCCGATGCAAGTTCTTTTCTATTCTCACGAACCTTTCCCACTCTGTTAAACCCTCACATTGTATTCCTCCTTTTCTAATCCGCTTATCATTATGCTGTAAAGATCTGCATGTTTCCATCATTGTTGTTCTGGCATTATTGTTTTTGTATCTTCTGTGATCTTTGTTGAGCTGTTCCTTTCTGCTGTGGTTTGTTTTGGTATGTTGACCTCTTGCCCTCTGTTGTATTGCTTAGCCACCCAATGTGCCAAATATACAGGGGAAAATGTCGCTTCATAAGCTAATTGTGTTTCATGGTGATGCATGCTGCTGCTTCGAACAAGGCAATGAAGAAATATCATTGAACACGATTAAATCACACAAACATGCGCGCGCGTGCGCGTGCACACACACACGCACACACACACACACACACGCACGCACACACACACACACACACACACACACACACACACACACACACACACACACACACACACACACACACACACACGGAGGTGGCTATAGGCCTCCGTTCAACCTTCTGAAACCCACATATGGAGGTAAAAACCAACAACACACACTTTCGGGTAGGAAGGGCATCCGGCCATAAAAACATTGCCTCAAACAGGGAACCATGATTGTCATGGGGCCCGCAAGGCTAAACCCTGCTCTAGTGGGGAAAATGGCCTTAAAACGATCATTCATTCACACACTTTCGGGTAAGTGAAATATGAATTGAAATACGAGTTTCTCTTAAAAACTTTAAAACATAAGCCTTCTAAATATGCAACTCTGTTATCCTTGACCACTTCTATTTATTATTATTATTATTTTTTTGTATACAAGATCGAGGCTCGTGAAAGAGCTAACATTAATGACACAAAAAGTCAAACCGACACATAAAACACAAAATAAGTGGAGCGGTAGACAAGATGGGAGAGAGAGGGAAGGACACAAACACAACATTTGAGAGCTGGGACATCGAGAGAACTGTGGAATGGAGAGGGCTTGGGGGGAGGTGGGAGAAGTATAAAACATATGGACACTGCAAGGACTTCCAGGAAAGAAGGTGGAATTTCAAAAAAGTGGATCTGGGGTGAATTAACGGGGGTAGAAAAGATCAAGGTTTTGGATGGGGGAAGATAAGAGATGGTGGTGAACAGCTGTTTTAAAGACCTGGAGGGAGGAGTGGGATTGAAGAGAGTGAGGGAGTTTGTTCCAAAAGCGGGAGTAAAGAGGAATGAAAGAGTGAAGGTGAGCAGAGAGCCTAGATTTTGGCAGTTTCACCAGAAGAGGGTTGCAGGCAGATCTTGTGAGTTCTGCAGGAATATTTGGGGGACAGAGCACAGACAAAGCTGGGGGTGCAAGGCCGGAGAGGAGTCGGTAGAAGACAGAAAGACCACCAACCTGCCTGTGGTGAGTGAGTGAAAGGCCCTTGGAGTTAGCTTCATCGCGGGAGATTCCAATGATTCTGAAAGCTTTGGTTTTAACAGCGTGAAGACGAGCTAGGTGTGAGGCAGGAGCACCGGCCCAGAGGGGAGAGCAGTATTCCATTGAGCTGCGGATGAAAGCCTTGTATGTGGTGAGGAGCTCAGGTGTGCCAAGGAAGGACTTCACACGACGGAGGATGCACAGTCGGCGACTGGCTTTGGAGGCCTGTTTGGAAATGTGGTTTTCCCAAGAAAGATCATGGCAGATAGTGAGACCCAAAAGCTTGAGCGACAGAACTTCTTGGAAAGGATTATTGAGAAAGTAGATGTGAGGGTTTTCCAGTCGGTCTTTTCGGAGAGACATAGTAAGAGTGTGAGATTTGTCAGGATTGAAAGACATGTTCCACTTGTTTGACCAGTCTGTGATTTTGTCCAGGTCTGCAGAGAGTGAGGAGGCTGCAGACTGCCGATCTGAGGGTTGAGGAATAGAGCGGCAGAGAGTGGAGTCATCAGCAAAGATAAGTTGCCACTTCTATGTTTATAAGTTGCCATTTTTTTGCCAAGGCTCATGGAGGAGCTTGTACATAAATCACATGCAGGTCAAATGTATAATAGTAAACACTGTTGTAAATTTATGTGAATTCTAACATCAGTAGATAATGGACAAATACACAAATGAAGTGTGATTTCCATGTAAATTCTCATGAGCAGTTCACATGCATATCTGCATGCACCAATGCCCCCTCTACCCTCCGCAACAACTCCAATAACTGAACTCATGGTCTTTGAGATATCAGAAATGTACCAACCATATTTTATGTAATCAGATCTATCATTTTTGAAATGCTTTTTCCAAATTTGAAGCTCATAAAGAGCGATTGCTTGAAAACGATGGAGGCCACAAATGATATATATATATATATATATATATATATATATATATATATATATATATATATATATATATATATATATATATATATATATGTATATATATATATATATATATATATATATATGTATATATATATGTATATATATATATATATATATATATATATATATATATATATATGTATATATATATGTATATATATATATATATATATATATATATATATATATATATGTATATATATGTATATATATATATATATATATATATATATATATATATGTATATATATATATATATATATATATATATAAATATAAATAAAAATCTATCAACGACTGAAGAAGCGGGCACAGGAAAAGACCATTGGCAACATGCGAGCGAGTAACTGCGTAGTGGAGAGACCTTTGTGCACGGCTAGTGACACCGAATCCGAAGTTGTCAAGCAGGCAAGTGGGACACAATGATCTATATTGTATAATGATTTTACAAGTCACCATTTAAGCAGACAGACACGAGAACTGAATGTCACTGTCAGCGTTTTATTTTTTTACCCTCGCTCGAAAAACTCACCTATCACAACCGCCCACCATGGAAGCTTACTCACAACGAAAAAAAAAAAGAAGAAAAAAAATATCAAGTGATGCGTAACAGGATGGGCAGAATATAAAAGTCTCATTTTGAAAGGTGTGCACTTTATTTTTAAGTGTCGTACAGACATGTAACACTAATAAGCTGGTATGTAAGTAATCTTCTCTCCGCTAATTACACCACAGATCTGTGGAAGCTCGAGCTTTAATTACGAAGATGATATTTTTGAGGCATTTTAATGATCAGTGTGCTGCATGCAGGCCTTACACTTCCAGCGCGGGCTTTTTTAGCAAATTCCGTGCAATCAAGACGACATTTTTGGGATACGAGACGGCAAATAAGAAAGGCAATTTTCAGGGCATTCCTTCGTTAAGAAGAACAAGGAAACACTCTTAACATTTTGTTCTCATGCTGTGTGTCCACATCAAAATGACTCGAGCATTCGAGAAAGGAAATGCACCAAAACACAGTCTCCTCCATATTCGAAATGCAAGATGCAGTTGAACATTCGCAGACATCCCGGACAATAATAACTAGTGTCACCCCGGAAGATGAACCAATGTCTGCAGGAAAGTTTCACACAGTTCTGTTTTTCAAAGTATGTGTCACACGTAGCCTTTTGAATATGCCATGATAACCACTCAACTGGGCATATAAAAAGTTTACGAACCACTAATTTAACAATATGATAGTATAATGGGGTTGCAAGAATCTGCATTGAACAGTAGAACCAGTATGCCACAGACAATCTCACAAAATGTTTTGCTTTTGTCCATGACAATGTTGCTTGCCGAAACCTTCGCTTAATGGACGGTATTGTATCAACTAGCAGTCTTTCCTTTATGCCAAGAAATGGTCTAAAATGTAGTGAGTTGAACTCTCCTCCCTGTCATTTATTTGGCCAATGTCTGATAACATGGTGTAGAAAGAGCACACTTACCTTTGAAATGTCTAGTTTGGGTATGATTCACAGTCCTAATACAGTCACGTGAAAAAGTAAGTACACCCCATGTAAAGTTTTGACTTTTTCAACATATTTCAACATACAGCTATTTGATCTTCATTTCAACAATATTGATAGATGAAGGTGATATAATATAACAAATATCATGAAACATTTACATTTTGTAGTCCATTGTATAATTTAAATAAACATAAATGCAAATTTTACAGGTGGAAAAAGTAAGTACACCCTTGGCTCTAATAGGTGGTATTGCCCCCTTTGGCAGAAACAACCTCAAGTAGGCGTTTCTTATAACTGTCTACCAGTCTCTGACATCGACTGGGAGAATTTTTTGCCCACTCCTCCATGCAAAATTCTTTCAGCTGTGCGATGTTCGAGGGGTATCTTGCATGCACAGCTCGTTTCAAATCCCCACACAACATCTCGATGGGATTTAGATCCGGGCTTTGACTTGGTCATTCCAGAACCCTCCATTTCTTTCTTTCCAGCCATTCCTTGGTGGATTTACTGGTGTGTTTAGGGTCATTGTCATGTTGCAAGGTCCACCTTCGGTTGAGCTTCAACTTTCCGACAGATGGCCTCAAATTATCCTCAAGCACCCTCTGGTACAATGAAGAATTTATCGTGGATTCTATGATGTTGAGCTGCCCAGGCCCTGATGCAGCAAAGCTGCCCCAAGCCATAATATTTCCACCACCATGATTTACAGTTGGTATCAGGTTCTTGTGGTCAAATGCTGTCTTTGGTTTTCGCAAAACATGTCTTCTGGTACTGTGGCCAAATAGCTCTACCTTTGACTCATCTGTCCAGAGCACATTGTTCCAGAAGTGCTGGTCTTTGCCTAGGTGTTCATTGGCAAACTTTAGTCTTGCCCTGATGTTCTTTCTGGACAGCAAAGGTTTCCTCCTGGCACACCTCCCATGTAGATCAAATTTGTGTACCCTCTTTCTAATGGTAGACTCGTGCACTTTGACATCAACAGTGGCAAGAGCTACCTGTAGGTACCATGATGACATTCTGGGGTTCTTAGAGACTTCTTTCAGCATCTTGCGGTTTGCACTCAGGCTGAACTTGCTGGGGCGGCCTGGCCTGAACAAGTTGGCAGTTGTTTGGAATCTTCTCCACTTGTAGATGATCTTCTGGACAGTCGAATGATTGATTTCAAATTGTTTGGAGATCTTTTTAAATCCCTTCCCAGACTCGTGGGCATCTACAACCTTCTTTCTGAAGGCCTCAGAGAGCTATTTTGATGTAGGCATGGTGACGCCGCACACTTCAACAACAAAGAGCAAACCAAACTAAATGTCTGAGGTTTAAATAAGACAGGTTCCTCCAAGATCTTCTCTGACGATGTTCTAATCATTTGCACCTGAGCTGGTGCACCTGATTCTAATTTTAGGTATTTGAAGTAGTGATAAATGTAGGGGTGTACTTACTTTTTCCATGTGCGAAATTTGCATCTATGTTTATTTAAATTACTAGGGCATGCCCGTACTATATCTATATCTAAAATTATATCCCCCCCCTCTATTTACATGAAATGGTTTGGTCCAAAGCGAACGGCTTGCGAGTACGGTGACAATCCCCCCCCTCTATTTACATGAAATGGTTTGGTCCAAAGCGAACGGCTTGCGAGTACGGTGACAATCCCCCCCCTCTATTTACATGAAATGGTTTGGTCCAAAGCGAACGGCTTGCGAGTACGGTGACAATCCCCCCCCTCTATTTACATGAAATGGTTTGGTCCAAAGCGAACGGCTTGCGGAGTTTGGTAAAGAAATCGCCATAGCATGCACAAACGCGCAGGAAAGCGAAAGAATCGCAAATTAGTTTTAATTAGTTTTAAAACATCGTTTAACGCCAACATAGCGGCAACATAGTTTGCCAACGTGAAATAAATGAATACGCTCTCAAATGTGCCGTCCGAGGCAGAGTCTGTTCGCCACGTTCGGCACACGTGATAGCTCGCTGCTCTCTGATTGGTTGAATCGTTTTTTGGACATAGCTCGGTAACTACTTCTCCGATTAATATGAAACCTTGAAAAGGCACATCCTCGGGTCCCCAGCAATATACCTGGCAAGTTTAAAGTATATCGGACCCGTGGTTGTCGAGAAACAGCGGTCACAGACATACATACATACATACATACATACACACAGAGATTACTGGAATTATAGATAGATACAATGGACTACAAAATGTAAATGTTTCATGATATTTGTTATATTATATCACCTTTATCTATCAATATTGTTGAAATGAAGATCAAATAGCTGTATGTTGAAATATGTTGAAAAAGTCAAAACTTTACATGGGGTGTACATACTTTTTCACGTGACTGTATATATATTTTTTCAAAGATGGTAATTTATTCCATCAATGTTTTAAATAGCTCACTTGATACTTACAGATATATTGTCACCTGCAAATCAACCAACATTGACAGATGCCTAGGCTATTGTTCTTCCCATACAATCAATAACTGGATCCACATACACAGCTATCTATTCATCCATTGCCTGTTTTTGCAATTAACCTCAGGATAGCCCGAAAGTTACGGCCACATCTTACCTTATAGTAAGGCAAAAAAAGGAAAACCTTTTGCGAATAAATATCTGTCTCTTAGGCTTTCACAAAGGGCAGCTCTAAGCTTTAAGCTGCCTCAAATTGTTTTGTGAATACGGTCCTAGAACCCGAAACAAGACACTAATGGCAGTAGTTCCCACAGTATTCCTGCATCACAACTTTTCTCAAGGCCAGACAGAGTTTAAAATGGATTTATTTTGCCAAAAAGATGCTGGTAGATTGCATTTCCCTCACAATGCATCCTGAGAAACTAGACATTCATATAATAAATCGAAATGATTATCTTGCTTAATTCTTCCCACATCACATAAAGTAGAATCAATCTTTGTGAACTTCTGCTTCTGTTCAGTCAAAGTAAGCATTCATTCTAAAGCTTGTTTACACCATGTCATGCAATGCCCAATAGGATAGACTGGTTGTGAATTTACATTTACATCTGCTTTGAACTGCCATAAGTGTGTCGGTATTTGATGGGCAAGATCCACCCGCTCAGATACCTAGGGTGAAGTTGGAGGTTTAACGAGCTGCCCTAGTTGTAGTTCAGGAACTTTATAGTAAACTATGTCATCAACATCCTATGGTGCGAACTCCATCACATTTTAAGTGGTTCTCACAATAACTCTTTCTTCCCTCAAACAAGATCATTGTGTAGTTCAAGTAAACATTTAAAAAATAAAGTCTGCGATCGCCATAAACCACAGGGTTGTTCACTTAATTACTTTTCCAGGCAGGTGGGGGCTCTTTGAGAACATGCTAGATCACATTCGTTGTGTATCCTTTAAATGAAAATCAAACTCCTCCCCGACTCTACCTGGACCAGCGCATTGGCCGTCATGATAAGGTGTTAGTGGGTCTCCAGTGTGTACCAGTATGAAGTTTTCACAATTGCTCGACCAGGAAATTTAGAGCTTTCTATCAGTTAGTGTTGTGATCTGCATTTGTGCGACTTATTTTGAAGATAATTATAAATATTTTATCATAATATTAGCAAATTTAATACACTTACTGTTTTATGTTTTATTATTTTGGTAATTATATTAATGAACAGGATTGAATGAATGAATGGATGATCGTTTTAAGGCCATTTTCCCCGCTAGAGCAGGGGTTAGCCTTGCGGGCCCCATGGCAATCATGGTTCCCTGTTTGAGGCAATGTTTTTATGGCCGGATGCCCTTCCTGACACCAACCCTTGGTCGCCTCTTACGATGCACAGGGATACGGTGTACCTATTCTAAACCGGGGTACACACCGGGAATTAATGAACAGGATTAAAGAATTGAATTGATAGATGTGGGAAAATTACATTCCCAGAGCAGGAATCAAACCTAGGTCCCTTGGAAAACCATACCAGTGCTCTGCCATCTGAGATATCTGCAATCGGCCCCATTGCTACAACAACGACAAGCCCGACAGAAACACATCACATTGCAACGGGCAAGTAAACCCGGCCCCACGACCACCGACGTCATCCGAACATTCCCAAACGACGGCTAAACTCCACCCCAAAGGATCATAACTGACAGACCACCCCCTGGCTTCGTCATTGGTTAAGGAGCGATGGAATGATTCAATAGCGCTCGGGTGATTGGTCGGGGGTGACCTCAGAGCTGGCAGCCGGGGTGGTAAAAGGAGGAGGAAAAGAAGAAGTTCCGTTGAACTTGGGGACGACTAAGAAGAAGATCTTTGTTGGTCGAAAGCTTGTCGAATATTAAAAGATCGACGTCCTGAAGCTACGTCCGCGTCCGATTTAATCTCCCGATTATATATATATATATACTCAGAGGCAAAAGTTATTGTGACATGGAATTTTTTCATTGGTAATCTTGTGAATGAATTTTTGGATTTGAACCAGAGAAAGAGTTTGTTAAAATGGTCGAAGAAACGCAACCAAGCAGTTGTTGTTCGAATTGCACGAAATTTGCAAGAAGCATGACATATTCGAGAAAAATGGCCAGCAATGTTCACTTTAAAAGGCCAGACAACCAGACGCTTATCATTTCCACTCAATGCAGTCTTAAGAAGTGCAGAAGTCAGAAAAACACCTCTATTCATCATTCTGGAACAAGTTCGACATGCCACGCCTCGGGGAAAATGACTGATGGAGAGCTATAGGTATGCTTCAGTCTGGTACCTCGCAGCGTGACGTTGCTCATCGATTCAACGTCCATAGAAACACCATTTGGCACTTATGGCGACGTTTTCAGCAAAACAATCAAGTTATAGACCATCCCCGTAGTGGTCGCCCACCAGTAACGACGCCATGTCAAGACCGATGCATTCGAACCACGCACCTCCGATACAGGTTCCAGCCAGCAACCCTGACAGCCCGTACCATACCTGGCAACAGAGGTGCATCTGCGAGAACAGTTCGACGACGTCCACGCGTCTGCGGCATCCGTGCAAGACGCCCAGCCCGACGGCCAATTCTAATGCCAGAACATCGACGTCGACGTCTGCAGTGGAGCAGACCACACGTTGCTCGAGTTGTACAGCTGTATCTTAATCAGAACAATGTTAATGTGTTACCCTGGCCCGGAAGATCCCCTGATTTGTCACCAATTGAACACGTCTGGGATGAAATGGAGCGACGTTTACGACGTCATCCGAATCCCCCCAAAAACGCTGCAGGAACTCCGCCAAATCCTTCCTCGGATATGGAATGATCTTCCCCAGGACTTTCATCGACGTTTAGTGGCCTCAATGAGGCGAAGGTGCCAGGCCTGCATCAATGCATAAGGTGGACACACTCGCTACTGACCGTGTGAACTTGCTTGTGAACCCCCTCTTGTGTTGTGGTTCATTTGCATATGCCAGGTGCGCTGTTCTTATGGACTGTTGATCGTTATCATACCTTGAAACATTTGTCTTTCCATGTAATAACATTTCATTCGCGGCAGTAAAAGTTTAACACTGATTCTGTTTGTTGTTTGTGTGTCACAATAACTTTTGCCTTTGAGTATATATATATATATATATATAATATATAGAATATAATGTTAAAAAAAAAACAAGGCAATTTCACTTACATTTTCGGATTCAGCGTTCAATTCCATATAGGTGAGTGTATTTTGAGGCATGTGTGACTTCAAATAAAATTGTAAGCCAGGAAAACGTTCGTTTCATTCCATACGGATACAACATGTAAAACTGGCCCAAACGTCAAAACAAAACTCGCTCATTTTAAGTCGTACAAGCTAATGCGACCACTCATTCTTCTGGGAAGAATCCCGTGCACATGCTTGTCACAGTTATAAGTCACATACATCTTTATAAGTTCATCAAATACTGACACCGCGATTGACATTCGCTGAGGTGAATGTTGATATCTCTTCTGAGGTTAAAAAAAAAAAAAGTTTTAAAGCATTATAGGTATCAAACGATACATTTTATGAAACGGGGAAACCTAATACACACTTTGGTGGTTTTAAAATGACAGAATATGTCTTTATTAGAAAAAAAAATGAACATTCAAAACGCTGCTGCTAAGAAATACACCGTTCTAACGCACAACCACGAGTTTAAACTACATTTTCAACAAATATGAAAACTATTTTCATATCACAATGTTAAATATAGAATATATAGAAGATAATGTTAAAAAAATAAAAGAGCCCTATTTTCCAATGGTAAACAATCCTTCAAAAAATTCCTGGATCCGGAATAATATCCTGAGCTTCACCAAAAACTAATCAATTCTTCCTTATCCCAAGGGCAATCATCCCACCAACTTTCATCCAAATCCGTTCAGAACTTTTCCAGATATCTTGTTCACAAACACACGAACACACATCTCGTTTTTTCATTTCTGTTTCTCACAATTCTATCTCTCTCTCTTAGGTTTTAAAGGCCAATCTTTTAACACGAATGTGTGTTCACTATTGTCTATTTTTGAGGATTAAACAAACTCGAAAAACATTTTCCATAAAAGAGTAATTTTGTCTCTTCTATTGGAATTGTAGACGGTGGCTTGCAAACCGGGCCTCAATGGCGGTGTACAGAAGCGTCTTTTCAAATAATAAAAACAAGGTGCAGGGAGGTGAAATTTGCTGCACTTCATGTGCAACAAGCAGAGTAAAACGATTGTTCATTTATGTCCGGATGATGTCTCATAAATAAAGATATTAGCACACTAGGCCCAGGCTTTAGACTTTGGCACGCTGCACCGGCGAATAAACTGTTCCAAGCCGTCATATTTGATGGGCTTTTACTAGTATGAGAATAGTACCCAAACTAGACTGCTCAAAGACAAGTCTACCCCCCTGCACTAGGTCTAGTCTTTCCATTCATCACCAATCCTGTACAACATACACATTGAACTCAGTCGTTACAACTGAAACCAGACCAGATGTTCACTCTTTATTGTGTCTTATCCAAAACAAGTCTTAACATGGGTGAAGTTACCTTGGTAGCTTGCTGCATGAGAAGGTGCTTGTTTGTGAACTTTCAAGCAAATCAAGCAATGATTCCAGAACGACTGGTACCGTCAGCCATTGATTTCACCTTAAAGCCCTAGAGAAGCCTCAGCAAGACGCAGGTTTGTGTACGTCATCAAACAATCGTGCACTACCGAAGAGGGAATAAAGAGGCATCTGTGCTGTGCGTTAATCCTGAACGGTCTTCTGCGGAGATGGTAAATAAAAATTTGTGCACAAGTTTGCCAGCAATGCTCAGCCGACTGAAAAACCAGGCAGGCGCCCTTTCACCTCTGCCATTTATTGCCAAAGATGGATAATGGTGCTGACACTTCTGTGTAGGAATTGCATTCATTATGCGCAATCAGAACAGTTGAAGGGGGAGGGGCAGGGAGTCGGGGTGGGTGATTGGGGGGTGGGGGGGGTGATTTGGGGGTGATGAAAGTCAGACATTTTCATTTTTCTGGGAACGATGAGCATGTCAGCCTGTTGTAGGATTCGGCACGCCTTGCTTCCTACTGTTTGTCAGTAATGGCCATAACTCCATAGAATCCTGACGGCACAGCATGCCTAGATGAGTGATAGCAGGAGAAGATTCAAGAGCACGAGGAAGGAGGGCGGGAGGGGTAAAAGAGTAGGGTCAAAAACCTGAAGATGTAGGGTGGAGGAGGAAGGCCTAAGGTGGAAGGAGGTTGCACCTGGAGTTCAAAAAAATAATCCACACGTAGGGATGTTGTACCTGGAGTTTGACAGAACAAAGTACTTGCCTGCTCATCAAGTGAGACCCATTTATGGAGCTTGGCTTGGCCCACCGACAAAACACCGCAGATGTACCCTGGCATGTTAAACCACCATGACAGCCTTCCTTTGCGTACAATCACTTAATGATGCTTTATAATTGAGGTTAAAGCTTCGCCTGGCATTCATGTAGTGATAGCTGAAGCCACTCCAGTGATGGATCTCCCGAGTTCATTTCACCTTGGTTATAAATGCGTACTATTAATATTCATCATATGTGAAGCCATCCTAGCTTAGAGCCTTTGATTGTGAGGGCATAAATCAGGAGGTATCACATCAATTATATTCTATTATATATCTATTTTTTATGCATCTCAAATTACCCATTTGAAAAGTCGTCCTGATGCTGTACTTTGCTGTCAGAAAGTCAAAAAGTTTCCCCACACGTGGGAATGCCATCTTTTGAGAAATCTGCAACGCCAGCAAAAAAATTTTTGTGCTGGAGGATGTGCTGGATAGTTATTGTTTGTATATTGCGATTGAGGTGGTTGTTTTGGTTGTTTGTTGTTCTAGTGGTAGTTACTTTTGTTGTATATTGTCTTGGTGGTGGTTGTTTTTGTTGTATATTATCTTGGTGGTGGTTGTTTTTGTTGGATATTGTTTTGGTGGTGGTTGTTTTTGTTGTATATTATCTTGGTGGTGGTTGTTTTTGTTGGATATTGTTTTGGTGGTGGTTGTTTTTGTTGTATATTGTCTTGGTGGTGGTTGTTTTTGTTGGATATTGTTTTGGTGGTGGTTGTTTTTGTTGTATATTGTCTTGGTGGTGGTTGTTTTTGTTGTATATTATCTTGGTGGTGGTTGTTTTTGTTGGATATTGTTTTGGTGGTGGTTGTTTTTGTTGTATATTGTCTTGGTGGTGGTTGTTTTTGTTGGATATTGTTTTGGTGGTGGTTGTTTTTGTTGTATATTGTCTTGGTGGTGGTTGTTTTTGTTGTATATTGTCTTGGTGGTGGTTGTTTTTGTTGTATATTGTCTTGGTGGTGGTTGTTTTTGTTGTATATTGTCTTGGTGGTGGTTGTTTTTGTTGTATATCGTCTCAGTGGTGGTTGTTTTTGTTGTATATTGTCTTGGTGGTGGTTGTTTTTGTTGTATATTGTCTTGGTGGTGGTTGTTTTTGTTGTATATTGTCTTGGTGGTGGTTGTTTTTGTTGTATATTGTCTTGGTGGTGGTTGTTTTTGTTGTATATTGTTTTGGTGGTGGTTGTTTTTGTTGTATATCGTCTTGGTGGCGGTTGTTTTTGTTGTATATTGTCTTGGTGGTGGTTGTTTTTGTTGTATATTGTCTTGGTGGTAGTTGTTTTTGTTGTATATTGTTTTGGTGGTGGTTGTTTTTGTTGTATATTGTCTTGGTGGTGGTTGTTTTTGTTATATGTTGTCCTGTGGTGATGAATTTGGTTGTATGCAGTTCTGCTGGTGGTTGCTTTGGTTGTGTGTTGGCCTAGTGATGGAGGCTTTTGTTGTATCTTGTCATGGAGGTGATTGTTTTTATTGTATGTCGTCCTTGAGGTGGTTTTTATGTTGTTGTATGTTGTCCTGGAGGTGAGACTTTTTCGGGTTACATTGTACTGGTGGTGGTTGTTTTGTGTGTTGTCCTTGAAGTGGTTGTTTTTATGCCTCCGTTCTGTGGCCGGAGGAATTATGTTTTCAGGTTGTCCGTCCGTCCGTGATAGGTTTTCGTTTCCACAATAACTTGAGTACGGCTGAAGGGATCGTAGTCAAACATGGTGCAGGTATGTATAATGAGGTAAAGATGAACTGATTAGATTTTGGGCTCACGAGGTCAAAGGCAAAAGGTCAGAGGTCATGTTAGGTAAAAATCCTGTTACCGTGGTAACTTGTGAACCAGTGATGGGATTCTGACCAAATTTGGTACAATTATGTATTATGATGTAAAGATGAACTGATTAGATTTTGGGGTCAAGGTCAAAGGTCAAAGTCTGTAATATGTCTATAACTTGAGAACGGCTGAAGTGATATAAAGATTAACTGATTAGATTTTTGGGGCTAAGGTCAAAGGCCAAAGTCTGTAATATGTCTATAACTTGAGAACGGCTGAAGTGATCTAATTCAAACTTGGTACAGGTATATATAATGAGGTAAAGATAAACTGATTATAATTTGGGGTCCTGAGGTCAAAGGCCAAAGGTCATGTCAGGTAAAAATGTGATAACTTGAGAACAGCTGAATGGATTTAAATCAAACTTGGTACAATAATTATAATGATGTAATAATGTGGGCGGATGCATATCAGTCGACGTCGTGACGACGGAGAGTGTCGTTCTTGTTGTTGTATGTTGTCCTTGAGGTGGTTTTTATGTTGTTGTATGTTGTCCTTGAGGTGAGTCTTTTTGGGGTTACATTGTAATGGTGGTGGTGTTTGTTTAGTGTGTTGTCCTTGAAATGGTTGTTTATGTTGTATGTTGACCTGGAGGAGGTTGTGCATGTTATATGTTATTTTGATTGTGGTTTTTTTGATTGTATGTTGTTCTGGTGGTGTTTTGTTATATGTTGACCTAGAGGAGGATATGCAAGTTATATGTTGCTTTGATTGTGGTTGTTTTTGTAGTATGTTGTCCTGGAGGTGCTGTGCATGTTATATGTTGTCCTGGTGGTGGTGGTTTTGTTATATGTTGACCTGGAGGAGGTTGTGCATGTTATATGTTATTTTGATTGTGGTTGTTCTGATTGTATGTTGTTCTGGTGGTGTTTTGTTATATGTTGACCTGGAGGAGGTTGTGCATGTTATATGTTATTTTGATGGCGGTTGTTTTTATTGTATGTTGTTGTGGTGGTGTTTTGTTATATGTTTTTCTGGTGATGTTGTGTATATTATATGTTGTCCTGGTGATGGTTGTTGTTTTTTCATTGCGCGAGGATTTTCAAAGCCTCGGGAAAAGCTGATCACTGCTACACCCATGCAAATATTCCATGTTGTGAATCACTCGGGATTTATTTGATGCAATAACTACATTAAAATTATTCTCAGGCATGTGGACGGCTCACAGTGAGTGGAATCTATCTCAGTATGTTCCTTGGACATGTAAATGGAAAACGTTTGGCTATTGTACTCAGCCCTTGGAAGGAAAACACAACAAAGGAGGAGGTGATGCCTGTTTTGGCATGCCCCTGGGAATCTCTGAACTCCCCCCAACCCAGCCAAACAGCTGTGCACAAAGAGCCTTTCACTAGTTCACTCCTGTTTGTTTTAGTGTCGCCGAGAAGCACAAACAGTGAGGGCTACACGACAATGCTGCAAACGCGGACACAAGGACACGCTTTGCTGCGATGGATCCTTGAGTATTCCATTTACTTTTCCAAAACAGCCTCGGTTGCTCTGTATGGCAAACAAAGTGAACTGCCTGGATTTTTAGCAAAAGTCTCACTGTGACGGAGGGAGTATGACATGAGTGAATACTCAATGTCATGTGATCACCATAGCATATTAATGTATGCGTAAATGGAGGGGGTAGTTGTGGAAACGGAGTTCTGGAGTTTGTAAAGTGCTGGGAGTTGTGTGGGGGAGGAGTTGGGGGAGTGTTTAACTACTCACTGGCAAAAGCGAAGGCTTGGGCTCAGAGGGGCGCATGTGAAGATGGGCCATCATGGCCTGTAACCTCTCACGCTCCTTCTCGAGCTGCAGGAAAAGGAGATCAGAATTACGCTTTACTGCTGCCAAAGAGCACTGCATCACAAAGCCATAGCAAGAGAATACAGACACATATCAATGATATACCATAGAGTGTCATTATGCCATTAAGGGTGTGAGAAGACCCTTAAATATCCTGAAGACCAAAACGACCCAAAAGACCCTTTAGACCCCAAATAACTTTTAGACCCAAAATACCAAAAGACCCTGAGGAATTTCCACAGGCCCCTGCCATTATAATGTCAAAGGACATTCCTTTCAAACTCCCTAAATATTCCACACTCTATTGCAAACAAATTCCCTCACAACAGCCTGGAGAAACTGGGTTATATGCTAGTTATACAGTATGATGACAGTTATACAGAATGAAATACAGTATGTATAAAATATATAAATAGTCCAGGTGACAGAAATATATATATATATACTGTCGGACCTAGCCATTTGCAGTCCCAACATTCGTGTACCCCACGTATTCACGGTTGATAAAATGAGACCTGCTTCTACATTCACGGCTCTGTGCTTTGCGTATTCGCGGTTTTTGCGGGCAGAAAAAAAAAAAAACATCTCCCACCATCCTTCATGCCACTTCTAAAAGCATCTTCCGTGAATCATGCATAAATCATTTCACACCAGCTGCGAACATTACAGTTCGAAAAGCATCTTCAACGCCTCACACATAAAGCAGCTGCACCTGCATATAAACAATCTTCCACCACGCAATACGACATTCTTTTTGTGGGCATATTCACGGTTTTTCTGACCTCCTTTCAGTACTCCCTTTCAGCGTGCGTCATTGCCGAGCCCCCTTCGGTGCCCGGCAATGACGTTATGCAGCGCCTAGGGATGGCATAGGAAAGGTGCGGTGTACAATAATTGGTTTTGGGTCGTCCTTTCCGCATATCTCGTGGGATTGTGAGTTGGAGAGACAGCCGTGATGCCTCTCCTCAGTGAAAGACACATGAAAACCCGCTTGGAGTTTGCAAAAAAGCACCTGAAGGACTCTCAGACTGTCAGAAAAAAAGATTCTGTGGCCTGATGAAACCAAGATTGAACTGCTTGGCTTCCGTCTGGCCACTCTGGCATAAAGCCCAGATCGGTGGAGTGTTGCAGTGAAGGTTGTCATTCTGAAAGTTTCTCCCATCTCGACACAGGATCTCTGGAGCTCAGCCAGAGTGAACATCGGGTTCTTGGTCACCTCTCTTACCAAGGCCCTTCTCCCCCGATTGCTCAGTTTGGCCGGGCGGCCAGCTCTAGGAAGAGTCCTGGTTGTTCCAAACTTCTTCCATTGAAGAATTATGGAGGCCACTGTGCTCTTGGAAACCTTCAATGCAGCATAAATTTTTTTGTCGGCTTCCCCAGATCTGTGCCTCGACACAATCCTGTCTCTGAGCTCTGCAGGCAGTTCCTTCGACCTCATGGCTTGGTTTTTGCTCTGATATGCATTGTCAGCTGTGAGACCTTTTATAGACAGGTGTGTGCCTTTCCAAATCATGTCCAATCAATTGAATTTACCACAGGTGGACTCCAATCAAGGTGTAGAAACATCTCAAAGATGATCAAGAGAAATGGGAGGCACCTTAGCTAAATTTCAAGTGTCATAGCAAAGGATATGAATACTTATGTCAATGTGATATTTGAGTTTTTTCTTTTTAATAAATATGCAAAATTTTCTAAAATCCTGTTTTCTCTTTGTCATTATGGGGTATTGAGTGTAGATTGATGAGGGAAAAAATTAATATAAACGACTTCAGCATAAGGCTGCAACATAACAAAATGTGAAAAAAGTGAAGGGGTCTGAATACTTTCTGAATGCACTGTGTATATACAGACTTGGCATTTAATATGGAATATTTTTTTTGTGGGGGTGAACTTACTTTTCAAGATGTCTTAGACCCAAAAGTTCATTGGAATTATGTTGAAATTATTCTAGATTTTGTTAATGTGACCTTTAAAAGAAACAAAGACCACATTTGACATTTCGAAACAAATAAATTGATCCTTTAAAGTGATGTAAACTGATATCGAACTCAATTCATGGACAGTACTGTGTTGAACTTCTGTACGTTTTCCAGAAGTATCTCTTTATTTTGCACTTTAGGCAAATTTTTTTTTAACAAAAACAAAAGTTAAATTACGACTGGGATTACCGACAGTAAAATTACAGTTCAGTACTTCGTGTAACCCCCACGAGCATTCAGGAGAGCACGTACACGTTGAGGCATGCTGTTCACGAGATTTGCCAAGGTTTGGACAGGAATCGCTTGCCATGCAGTGACAATAGCCTGCTGCAATTCACGCACAGAGGTCGGCTGCTGGTCCAAGTGGTCGATTTGACGCGTTAATTCTGCCCACAAGTTCTCTATCGGATTCATATCCGGGGACATGGCAGGCCACTCCATATGCTCTACACCACGGTCAGCAAGAAAGTGTTGGATCATGCGAGCACGATGAGGCCGTGCATTGTCATCTTGGAAGACAAAGTTTCCTCGAAAGGCTGCACGAGCAAATGGAAGCAATGTTTCTTCCAGAATGGCCCTGTACTTGAACTGGTTCAGGTTTCCATTCAGAACAATCAGGTCAGTTTTGCCCCCTGCATGAAAAGCAGCCCAAACGGTCACCCCACCACCTCCAGCTTGGACTCTTGGCACTATACAATCTTTGTTGTAGGCTTCATGCACTTGTCTGCGCACTCGGACACGGCCATCTTGACGATAGACCAGAAATCTAGACTCGTCACTGAAGATCACGTGATTCCAGTGTCCTGGCTGCCATTGACGGTGCTCTCTGGCCCACTGCAATTGGCGCTGGCGGTGTTGTCTGGTCAGGCGTGGCTTTCTCAGGGGACGCCTGGCACGATAGCCTGCTTGAACCAGTCGTTGGTTGACGAGCCTTCTGGATACAGGCACATTTGTCAGTTGCTGCCACTCAGCCCTAAGCCGATTAGCTGACTTGGTACGGTCATTGCGGACTAACCGGTGCAGCTGGCGATCATCCCTCCTTGTGGTTCTGCGGGGACGTCCTGGTCTCGGTAGTGGAGTAGGGACACCCCTCTGAGCATTTCGTTTCAGGATCTTTGACACCTGACCTTGAGTGATGCCATACTGCCGAGCAACAGCACACTGTTTCATGCCGTAATTTCGTAAAGCCACCACTGCATGACAAACAGCATTGTCGAGTTGACGGACCATCTCCAGAGGAAGCGGCAATAACTTTTGGAGACGTGCAGCAGTTGTTTTCCACTAATACAGAACGCAACAACCCTTGTATACCCGACTGTGAAGCCAATCGTCAAATGCACCTGTCCGTACATTTTTCCACGCCACCTGTGATATAATCCTGTTGTTGACTTCTTGCTGCGACAGACAATCAGTGACATGGTTCTCTTAACAAATAAATCATCAAAGTGTAAAAGAAACTCACCAGATTGATATACTGAGTTAAGAAAGTAAACCCAAGTCAATAAAAAAAAAAGATTCCATATTAAATGCCAGGGCTGTATATATATATTAGTTAGCCAGTTAAGAGGAAGCATCGTTCATTTTTTCAGGAAAGCACCAAATTTGGCACAGATGTAGTATGGACCTATACAATTGTTTTCCTGAGGGGTGCCCAAAAATTCAGAACCCCTGGTGGCCGCCATATTGAATTTCAACATGACCGCCCTCTGTGACCTATTTCCCTCAATAACTTCTATACTATGAGCGATAACACCACAGTTCCAGTGTCTTACCTCATGTTTTCATGGTCTCTGAATCCAATGGGATCAATTGCATAAAGATTGGCATCCATCATCTTTAATTTCAAGATGGCAGCCATGGTGTTTCCATTTTCCTTGAATCTCTCATAGTATTTTAGGTAAAATTTCAATTCCAAGTGATACACATTGTTTTATTGGTCTCTGATGACAATGGATTGGTATTAATTAATCAAAGTTACATGGGGTAAGACACTGGAACTCCCCTCAGGAAAACAATTGTATAGGTCCATACTACATCTAGCACCAAATGTAATGTTTCGATACTATAGTATGCCATGTAAGACGTGTCTGCCATAGCGTTTGATTGCCATTATTTAATTAATTTATCTAATCACAATCTAATCAATAATAATAATACTTTATCTGTGTAATACATGTCCATTATGTCACTTTTATTTAATGTATGAATTATATATTTTTTTTCAAGTCCTATTTCTTTCTTTCAGATTGAGAAAATGTCCAAGAAGTTCACCCTGGTTCAACCTCGCCCTAGTGGGAGCCATGATGATCCACCAGACATCCCATCAACAGACTGGAGTCTATGTGTCCTTTGTCAAGAGACGACATCAGAATCGCTTCAACAGCCAAAGAGGGGCACACGCTTGGATGCTGATGTGAGCTACAAGTTGTTGGATGGTCAGCTGAAGTTAGCACAGGAAAAGGGCTTCGATCCATTCAAAATCGACCTCGATCGCATTGATGACGGCAATGGCATTGAAATGACATTGATATCGAACACTGCATCATGGCATAAGTCCTGCAGAAGTAAACTTTCTGTCTCCAAAATTGATAGGTATGCCTCTGCCAAGAAGCGGACATTAGATGGATCAGAAGCACAGCAGGGAGGTAGTCCAGTGAAAACACGTCGTCTCATCAATCTGTCGCACATTAGTGAGCAATCAGAACCAACTTGTTTCTTTTGTGATGGACTGGGTGGAGATGCTGGACTCCATAGGGCTTCTACATTTGGTTTAGACGAAAATGTCCGACGCTATGCTGTAATGTTGAAAGACACTCACTTGCTAAGAAAACTTGCTGGAGGAGATATGGTGGCTATTGAGGCTAGGTATCATAAGCGGTGTCTAAGTGCACTTTACAACCATGCCTCTAAAGTGTTCTTAGGTCATCAATCTAACAAAGCAGACAGGGAAGAGGATCAAAGGTGTCGTAGGTGCCTTTGCTGAATTATTGTCTTACATTGAAGAGGCACGGAAGTGTGAGCAGGGTCTTGCCACTGTCTTTAGGTTAGCAGATTTAGTGAACATCTACAAAGACCGACTGATAGACCTTGGTGTTGGAGAGCTTGTGAATGTGAATTCCACACGTTTGAAAGACAGCTTACTGTCATACTGTCTATCCCTGTCAGCCAGTAAAAAGGGTAATGATGTGATGCTAGCTTTTGACACTGATGTTGGGGATGCTCTGAAGAGAGCTTGCGAAAGCGACTTCGATGCTGCAGCTATTAACTTGGCCAGGGCAGCACAGATAGTGAGAAGACAGATCTTTCAAGGGAATTATTGTTTTGATGGGACTTTCGCAGATGCCAGCATTCCAAGTTCTCTCTTAGCTCTGGTGACCATGATTTTAGAAGGTCCTAGCATTGTGCATCAGACAGGGAAAGAGGAGTCAGTTGCAAAAGCAGGTAGGACTATTGCACAGTTGCTTGCATTTAATAGTGTGAAATCAGCAGCAAAGGAAAGGGAAACCGTTCGCCACAACAGAGACCGAGAAAATCCGGTACCAATCTACATAGCATTAAAAGTACATTCTGAAACGCGCAGTCGGCAGCTGATAGATCGCTTATATAGTCTAGGACTGTGTGTGTCGTACGACCGCAGCCTGGGATTGTCAGCGAGTGCTGCAAATGCTGCTATTCAACAGTTTGAAGCCGATGGTGTTGTTTGTCCTCCCAAGCTACGCTCTGGCGTTTTCACGACAGCACAAGCAGATAATATCGACCACAATCCCAGCTCGGTGACTGCAAAGGATTCCTTCCATGGAAATATCGCTCTGCCAGCACCCAACAGAGGATGATCCTGGAGAAGACCGTGGAAGATTGATAATATCGAAAGATGGACCCAAACAAATTCAACCACTCCCTGCAACCTACACAAGTGTGTTGCCTGCTGATGGCTTTCCAAAACACCTCTTCGCGCCGAAACTGCAAGGGCCTGTAAAGGCAATGTCTGATGCATGGGTGCAAGACAGAAAGTTGGAGACAAACTGGTTGGAGGAACTGAAAAGATGGTATGATTCAGGGAAATCAGATCGTGATGAGTTCATATCTTGGGCTGTATATCATGCTGGCCACCTACATCAGATGGTGAAGCCGAAGGCGACCACAGCCTTGATGCCAATGTTTAGAGAAAAATCAACATCTGTTGCCATGATCACTCAGGTCATAAAAGTTGTAAAGGCTGCCACACAACTCCTGAATCCAGAGCAAGTACCAGTCATCACGATGGATCAACCCCTCTATGCACTTGGCAAGCGGATACAGTGGAGTCATCCTGAACTTTATGGTGAAGACAAATTGGCTATGATGTTGGGGCCACTGCACATGGAGATGGCTGCCCTCAAGACAATTGGTGATTTCATGGACGGCAGTGGATGGACGAATGCCATAACCAAGGCTAACATCGCTACAGCAGGTACAGCTGATTCTCTAATCCATGCATCCAACTTGTGCAAAGCCAGGCACGCACACCAAGTCACAGCAGCCACACTACACATTTTGCAGAAGAAAGTATATGGAACGTATCTGGAGGTCACAGATCAACCAAGAAGCTTTAACGACTGGTGCTCAGGACAAAGAGATAGCCATCCACAGTTTTTGTGCTGGTCTACTGTCTTAGACTTCCAGCTGTCCATCTTCCAGTTTGTCAGATCCATTTGTTGCTCAAACTTCAAGCTCTATGTGGAGTCCACAGCACAACTAGTATCCTAGTTTTTTTTCCATGGATCACACTAACTATGCCAGATGGTTGCCTGTTCATGTGCGAGATATGGTGGCGCTCCGAGAAACTAGTCCACATGTCTACCAGAACTTCTGCCAGGGCTCATTCACTGCCAACAAGACTGGATGGAAATTTTCATCAATAGGCCTCGATCAGGCTCAGGAACAATTGAATGTACTCATGAAAGGAGACGGTAGAGCGGTCGGCCTGACTGAAAACCCTGCTGCACTGAGGAGGTGGATGACAGTGGGCCCTGAGGTAGCTCGAATGATCGAAGAGTTTGAAGAGTTGTACTTGAAGCCGAAGGAGCAAAGGGACCTACACCATGAACAAACTGGTAGTATACAACAAGCATTTTCCAAAGATGTGCACTCCCTTGTTTCAACCATTTGAGGAGATGGGCAACCCGTTCGAAGATGACAGCAATGATCTTCTATCACTTGAATCGAAGGAAATAATGCCATCCAGCGTTAGAGAGACTGTCATGCACGTTAAAAAGATTGGTAAAACACAGTACCAAACATTCATAGAAGAGCGTCTGGAGAAGCAGGAGAAAGCTATAGATGATGTAATCTCTCGGAATAAGCTTCCACTTTTCAATAGTCCAAAGCAAGTTGGTAAATCAAAGGTGAAGGGAATGATAGCAGAACTCAAGAATGACTGCCATCTGTTTTCACGATTGTACATTGCGAGTCAGCGGCGAGGAGACTTGGACAATTTATTCTGCCATGAGAACCAGGCGTTTCCTCCAGCGATCACCAACAATGGCAAAATGTGGCAGGGTGCTAAATCGGACCTCTTACAATCGTTGGAGAAAGTTTCCCCTGCTGTCCATGTGGGTCCACAGGTGGAGGCAAAGGTCTTTGATGGGGCGGCAGTTGTCCACCTTCTGCAAGGGGACTCAGCAAAAAACTTCTATGAATATGGCCAGAACATTTTCATCCCATACTTTGAAGGTCAACTGCGAGACACCAGCTGTGGAGACATTGTATGGGACACCTATCATCCAGACAGCCTAAAATCTGCCACACGTCAAGAGACGGGGTCCGGATCGCGCCATCGCATTCTACCTGCAACGAAGATACCAGGGAACTGGAAAAGTTTCTTGCGGAATGATGAAAATAAGGAGGAGTTGTTCAGATTCTTATCGCATATGGTGGTGGATGGTTTGAAAGGAAAGGAGATCTATGCAACTATTGGTGACAGCGTGCTAACATCGCAGCCAGATGCCGACATCAAGGACCTGAGCCCATGTACACAAGAAGAAGCGGATACAAGAGTCCTTTTACATGTCCTGGATGCCGTGAAAAAGGGGAGAAAACAGGTATTGATTCGAACTGTAGATTCTGATATTGTGGTCTTGGCAATAGCACACTACTTTACCTATCAGTCACACGGTGTGGAGGAACTCTGGATTGCCATTGGCACTGGTAAAAGCTACCGCTACCTTGCCATCCATAAAATTGCCACCGGCCTTGGCCACAGGAAGTCCGAGTCTTTGCCATTATTTCATGCCTTCACTGGCTGTGACACAGTGTCATTTTTTGCCCAAATTGGGAAAAAGACAGCCTGGAAGGCTTGGGAGGCATACCCCAGCATCACGCAGACCTTTCATGCTCTCGCTTATAGGCCATCTGTGGACGCTATTACTATGGAACTACAGAGCATAGAAAGATATATTGCCATCCTCTATGACCGGACTACCGAGATAAAGACAGTGAATGACATGTGCCGACACTTGTTTACGAAGAAGGCAAGAACAATTGATCACATTCCCCCAACAGCAGACGCCTTCGAACAACACCTAAAACGTGCATGTTTTCAGGCTGGACACGTATGGAGTCAGGCACTTGTGCCCTACCCAGAACTTCCATCACCAGCTGATTGTGGCTGGATGAAAACAGGGACTTCTTGGACACCAATTTGGACCACAATACCACTGATACAGGAGGCAAGCTGCCATTGTAAGTCGGCCTTTAAAGGCAACTGTAAATGCTCCAGGGCAAATCTGCCCTGCACATCACTGTGTGACTGCGATGGACAGTGCTTGTAGTACTACGGGTCTGTGCGAGAGCCTTCACCTTTCAAGTGCCCACAATATTTTAAGTTAAAACTGCAACTGTGTGTAACTTTGATTAATTAATACCATTCCATTGTTATCAGAGACCAATAAAACAATGTGTATCACTTGGAATTGAAATTTTACCTAAAATACTATGAGAGATTCAAGGAAAATGGAAACACCATGGCGGCCATCTTGAAATTAAAGATGATGGATGCCAATCTTTATGTAATTGATCCCATTGGATTCAGAGACCATGAAAACATGGGGTAAGACACTGGAACTGTGGTGTTATCGCTCATAGTATAGAAGTTATTGAGGGAAATAGGTCACAGAGGGCGGTCATGTTGAAATTCAATATGGCGGCCACCAGGGGTTCTGAATTTTTGGGCGCCCCTCAGGAAAACAATTGTATAGGTCCATACTACATCTGTGCCAAATTTGGTGCTTTCCTGAAAAAATGAACGATACGCCATATTTTTCGGTCTTAACTGCCTAAGTATGTACAGTCATGTGAAAAAGTAAGTACACCCCATGTAAAGTTTTGACTTTTTCAACATATTTCAACATACAGCTATTTTATCTTCATTTCAACATTATTCATAGATAAAGGTGATATAATATAACAAATATCATGAAACATTTACATTTTGTTGTCCATTGTATAACTTAAATAAACATAAATGCAAATTTCGCATGTGGAAAATGTAAATACACCCTTGGCTCTAATAGGTGGTATTGCCCCCTTTGGCAGAAACAACCTCAAGTAGGCGTTTCTTATAACTGTCTACCAGTCTCTGACATCGACTGGGAGAAATTTTTGCCCACTCCTCCATGCAGAATTCTTTCAGCTGTGCGATGTTTGAGGGGTTTCTTGCATGCACAGCTCGTTTCAAATCCCCCCACAACATCTCGATGGGATTTAGATCCTGGCTTTGACTTGGCCATTCCAGGACCCTCCATTTCTTTCTTTCCAGCCATTCCTTGGTGGATTTACTGGTATGTTTAGGGTCATTGTCATGTTGCAAGGTCCACCTTCGGTTGAGCTTCAACTTTCTGACAGATGGCCTCATATTATCCTCAAGCACCCTCTGGTACAATGAGGAATTCATAGTGGATTCTATGATGGTGAGCTGCCCAGGCCCTGATGCAGCAAAGCTGCCCCAAACCATAATATTTCCACCACCATGCTTTACAGTTGGTATCAGGCTCTTGTGGTCAAATACTGTCTTTGGTTTTCGCCAAACATGTCTTCTGGTACTGTGGCCAAATAGCTCTACCTTTGACTCATCTGTCCAGATCACGTTGTTCCAGAAGTGCTGGTCTTTACCTCCGTGTTCATTGGCAAATTTTAGTCTTGCCCTGATGTTCTTTCTGGACAGCAAAGGTTTCCTCCTGGCACACCTCCCATGTAGATCAAATTTGTGCAGCCTCTTTCTAATGGTAGACTCGTGCACTTTGACATCAACAGTGGCAAGAGCTACCTGTAGGTCCCATGATGACATTCTCGGGTTCGTGGAGACTTCTTTCAGCATCTTGCAGTCTGCTCTCGGGCTGAACTTGCTGGGGGCGGCCTGGCCTGAACAAGTTTGCAGTTGTTTGGAATCTTCTCCACTTGTAGATGATCTTCCGGACAGTCGAATGATTGATTTCAAATTGTTTGGAGATCTTCTTAAATCCCTTCCCAGACTCATAGGCATCTATAACCTTCTTTCTGAAGGCCTCAGAGAGCTCTTTTGATCTCGGCATGGTGACGCCACACACTTCAACAACAAAGAGCAAACCAAACTAAATGTCTGAGGTTTAAATAAGACAGGTTCCTCCAAGATCCTCTCTAACGATGTTCAAATCATTTGCACCTGAGCTGGTGCACCTGATTCTAATTTTAGGTATTTGAAGTAGTGATAAATGTAGGGCTGTACTTACTTTTTCCACTTGTGAAATTTGCATTGATGTTTATTTAAATTATACAATGGACTACAAAATGTAAATGTTTCATGATATTTGTTATATTATATCACCTTTACCCATCAATATTGTTGAAATGAAGATCAAATAGCTGCATGTTGAAATGTGTTGAAAAAGTGAAAACTTTACATGGGGTGTACGTACTTTTTCACATGGATATATATGTGGATATGAAATCCATGTGAAAATCCATCCATGTGAAAAACATATATACGTATATATATATATATATATATATATATATATATATATATATATATATATATATATATATATATATATATATATATATATATATACACATATATATATATATACATATATATATATATATATATATATATATATATATATATATATATATAAAATTTATATATGTATAATTGTATATATATATATATATATATATATATATATATATATATATATATATATATATATACATACACACGAGCATATATGGTTTGTGTACATACTTCATTTTCAAATTTTATCGCTGTTGTTTTGTTGTATTTAGGTCGATATTGATGTTGCCTGGTTTTACGTTTGCGTGTGTGTGTTTGTGGTGGTGACAAGTCAACAAGTATAAGTTTAGAGAAAGAGGAATCAATCAACAGCTCTGAATGTAGGGAAAACACAGGGTAACAAAGCAAGGAAAATGGATGAAAAGTTGCAGATATTGCACCTTTTGAAAATCACTTCAGGGAAAGAGATGATTCTTGATGCATATGTCTGCAACCCTTGGTATGAGAAAATATGGGTAAATTGTCATAGGTGTGGGGAGGTGGAGGGGGGCAGTGACCGTGGAGAGAGAGACAACCGACAACTTGGGAACAGATGAGAGGAAAAGAGAGAGGAAAAGTAAGTGGTTGAAGAAAACATCAACAAACACAGTAATAAGGAAAAATCAATGAATCATCACATGAGTGGAGAAAACAGGTCAATACCCAGCAGTATGGAGAAGTACGGATTAACAACCACAGGCATGCAAGCATGGGCCTACAACCATGGATTTATATTTTTTAGCAACTCTTAACAAGCCATCTTACGATGCATTTCGTTTTACTCCAATTTTTGGATTCAACAATTTGTTTTAACTCGTGAACCTCCTATGCTTGAGTGCCATGTCGATTTCCTCCCGAGTTGGATGCAGGTGCAATTTCGTGCCATGATTGGTAACTCACTGGAATGACTGGAAGCATTTGTAATTAATAATTTGATCTCACTTGAAGAAGTGTTCAAAAGTGCAACCCACTGGGTGACAACATTCTCAGTGTTGAAGTGAGGAGCGCGCCCACGGTGATACCAGGCCGTGGATGTCTGCGGGCCATGTTGAAATGGACATGGCAGAAGCAAAACATACAAAGTATACTGTATTTCCTTTTGATCCACGTTAAAGTCCTGAAGTGGGGGTTTAATGGCCGGAGCAGAATTGCTGCTCATGCTTCTGACTTGCAAGACAGTCTGTAGGCCTACCTAACATGGTCTCATTTATTAGATCCCTTATCTCAAATGCCCCTTTCAAAAAAAAACGACTTCCCAGGCAAGACTTCTCCAACTAGTTTCAACGACAATGTTAATTAGCCTTGTCTGAAAGGCTGCTTGTTTTTTTTGGGACAGATTGCAAATGTTAGTCTGCAGGTGGGACGAGAAAACGTCACATAAAGCGTTCCATCGCCCCGATGGAACCGACAACTTGCGATTTGGTGTTCACTATCCTCGTTGGTTTAATGAATTGATTGCAGTGTTTGTGGACATATTGATCCATTTAAACAATGTCCCTTGAGAGTTAATTTTGTGAAATTGCATCCAGAAAATGATGATGGATTAAAAACATCATGATGAACAAGAAAACAATGACAAGTAGGCCTACAATGATTCGCATTGGCAAAATGGAACGAGCGGGAGGGGAAGATGGGGGTCGTTGAGGGGGGTGGGAAGTAAACATTTGAAATGAAACATTATTTTAGATAATTAATATTATTATAATGGCATTTTCTTCAGGAAACACTGGAACGCTCCACTCCGATGGTTACGTGAACCATGAGTATAAGGTGCGGAGGTGTGGCAAAGGCAAACAGCTCTAGCAGTTGTTAATTAGATGGAGGATTGACCAGTAAGTCCATTGCCTCAAAAATTTCTACCAGAGAGACTTATCACTAGAGCATAATTAAATAAGTACGAGGTAAGTAATTAAGATGCAGGTAAAAGGGCATTTTGGCCGAAAAAGGCCCGTGCCATATCCACACACAGAATCTTCACATACGATGGAGAATACTAATTGCATAGCTCACTCAAAGTGGAAAGATTTGTCAAGATACGGCACACAACTGTCTATCTAACGGTAATCTAAGATAATGTGGTTTCGAGTTAGCTTTCCGGATTGGCTCGGGTTGTTGTTCAAACGGCCGACTGGTGTTAGGATTGTATCGAAATGTTGGTGTGCTGTGTGAGATGCAGCAACCTATGATGGCTCTACCTGCACCAGTTCTTGAGTTTAAGGTGAAAACATCTTCCGACCCAATAAGGAATCAAACCGAGAGCCAGACATGTAAGAAGCAAACATGCCACTAATTCATGAGCTATTCTTCTGAACAAATTAGGCTTTTATACACACAAAAAAACGTTTTAGTAAAACAATAAACTTTCACTCACTTTCCCCTAACTTTCACGAAAAACAAGGCCTTTTACTAACTCACCGCAGGCAGGTTGGTTGGCTTTCTGTCTTCTACCGATTCCTCTCTGGCCTTGCCCCCCAGCCCTGTCTGTGCTCTGTTCCACAAATATTCCTACAGGTCGCACAAGATCTGCCAGCAACCCTCTTATGGTGAAACTGCCAAAATGAAGACTCTCTATTCACCTTCACTCCGTCATTCCTCTTTTCTCCTGCCTCTGGAACAAACTCCCTCACTCTCGTCAATCTCACTCTGCCCTCCAGGTCTTTAAAACAGCTGTTCACCACCATCTCTTGTCTTCCCCCATCCAAAACCTTGATCTTTTCTACCCCCGTTAATTCACCCCAGATCCATTTTATTTTTGAAATCCCGTCTTCTTTCTTTCCTGGAAGACCTAGCAGTGTCCATGTGTTTTATACCTCCCCCTCCTTCCCACGCCTCCTCCCCCCAAGCCCTCTCCCTCTCACAGATCTCCCGATGTCCCTGCTCTCAAATGTTGTACTTGTGTGCTTTCCCCTCTCTCCCCATCTTATCTCCCGCTCCCTTTGTTTCGTCTTATGTGTGTCCGCTTGTTTTTTTGTCATTAATGTTAGCTCTTACACGAGCCTCGATCTTGAATACCAAAAAAAACAAAAAACTTTGCTTTTCGACTTCAAAACTTACTGATCGAACCTTACATTCCAATCTTTTCTAATCAACGGAGAGCTGGTTGAGCACGTTAACCGTCCGAGCAAAAGGGAGCTCTCGTTTGATTTGTCCACCGACGTAGGCCGACATTTTCCGTCACCAGCACTAGTATCTTCGTGACGTCTTCAAATAACAAAAGTCTTCCTTTGCTCAGTTGTATTTGCTGCCTAGGAAGCGAATTCACATAAGAACAATTTTTCATCATAAACTTTGCAAATTCACATCATAAATAACAAATGTTAACAAATGCACAAGCTTGAATTTCGTCCAGTAATAGCTGGGTAACCTTCACCCCCAGTGCCCCCTCTACAAGCACCCATGCCAATTCCACAAGGCCCGGGGCACATCTTCGTGGTGCATTCCAGATTCGTGCATTTCATTACCAAATTACTCTCATGTTGCAAATTATCAACATATTATTTATTGGCATTACAGAATTGCAGTTATTATCTTAAATTGTCAACCCAAAATAATGTAAACACTTTACATCCAACAGCTTTGCCCTTATTAGCTTTCTTTATTGTATTAAAATAAACCTGCTTTCTCTACCCACGGCCCTTTACCTTCAGGAAAGAAAAATCAAATAGCCAAAATAGAATCATACATAAGCCTGGGTTCATTTGATTTTGATGACAGAATGAAGCGAAATGGCAGCAACAAAGTGCAGGCTGCTACAAAAGAGAGTGTGAGTCGAGCGGTACAAACAAGGCCTTCTCAGAACAAGCCTCCCGTCAGTCCCAATTACCCGGCCGGCCGGCTCGAAGCTGCTCACGTCATCCCAAAACAACAGACGGAATTCCAAGCACGAGGTGTTGAGAACATGCGGAAGTCTCAGCTGTATAGGTTCCCACTCCTCCTGACAAAATTGATTTGTAGCTCCAAACCCACCTGCTGCCACGGTCTAGTATCCGGGTTCCTACCTCGATACCCCACCTTGAGTTACAAAGAAGCGGCCACCAGGCACCTCGTGATTTTGACTCGTTAAAAATATTCAACTCTTTCCTCAAGGTCTCTTTTCCTCAAGCGTTCAGTACCTGGATGTCCAGTTGTTGCACCACCTGCATCTGGACACGACACTGCGCTGTGCTCCGGTCATCCAGCGCGTGCTCATTATTCAGGTGCCTGGATAGATAGAAGGGAATGGATCCGACAGTTGGGAGTGGGAGAGGAGGGCCAGATGGGGTAGGGTTAAAAAGGTGAAGAGAAGGGAAGATGTAGGAGTTAGTTCATGAACAACAAATAACGTAACACTGAAACAAGAATGAACATCACATACCACCAAGTACTCAACAAAGGGTTGATTGTTTTGATCTCTTTTATCTCAAGGCAAACAATTATCTCAAGGTGCAGCGGTTTCTTTCTGCACCTGCATTTACATCCAGGAATATCAACTTAGCCCCACGCTCACTATTAGCCTGGTGTTGGATTAGCGGTTAGGGTGGCGGCTTGGGATCCTAGGATCCTGGGTTCGAATCCCGGTCATCGCTGAATTAACGCCAGGGGGGTTGACTCAGCCTGTCATCCTTCCGAGGTCGACAAATTGAGTACCAGTTCACTGGTAATTCCCTGTGTGTCGCAAGAGGTGACTAACAGGGTTGGGGGCAGGAAGGGCATCCGTCCGTAAAACATTGCTTCAAAACGGGGACCATGGTGCCTAAAAAAGGCCAACCCCCGCCTTGCGGGGGAAAAATGGCCTCTAAACGTGGTTCTTTTCTTCTTTTCCCCACGCTCACTCGTCGTCATCGTCGTTTGTATGCAGCAGGTTAGCATCATTTCTTGCAGAGGCGTGGCAATGCAGTGCCCCCTGTAGGTGGGAGCGTCAGTTTGGAATTTCATTCGAGTGCTGGCGATGAACAAAGTGGAATTAGGTGATCAATGGTGTTAAAATCTGAAGAAAAAAAAAATTGAATGCGTAACATCATTCCTTCTTGCTACTGGCAATTATTGGCACGAAAGGGCAACTCTTTTGCATAAGTCGACACTTTCGCAAGTATATTGCCAAAAGGATGCGTTTTCAAGTTTTGGGTGGCGTATCAGCCCCAGGTAAGTCGGGATGGCCATGGTCGATGATAAATGATGTCAGGGTACTTCGCTTCTGGGCAGGACAAAAAAAAAAAAATAGCAAAGAGCGGATTTCTTGTTTAATGCAGCCTGGCAATTTTTGTTGGAATTTGAATTCTCTAAATCACCCATTCAGCAATCACCTTGCTACTTTTAAATGAGAAATATCACCATTTTTCCCCACCCAGCGTCCCTGTGTAACTGTGGTATACAAAAGAAAAATGGTCTGACAGCCTATGTTAGGGTGATGGCGAATGCAAAATGTCTTTATCAGGCGAGCTTCCAATGCGCAGAGGAAACCTGGCATGGCTAAAGGATGCAGATAGCATCTGACAAAGCGGCAATGGGCAAAGAATGAGGCCTTGAAACTTTGCAATTGCGGGACAGGCACAATGACGGCTACACAAAAGGCATTCGGAAACGATGGGTCTCTAGACGAGACCATCAATTTATTTACGCTGTACACAGGCAGCGCATGTAAAAAAAAGCGAAAAGAAAAAAGGCACCCAGAGTCTGCACCTTGCAGTTCGGAGTGACAGGTGAATGCAGTATCACTGTGTCTAGCGAAAGGGCAGGTTGTTTGTTCATGTAGTGAGTGACAATTCAGGGCTGGTTGTCGTTGTTTATGGAGCCTTCCGGCGCAAGCTACTGTGGACACGCTGGTACGATTTCACTACCTCTGAGACTTGCCGGCAAATAAAATGTAATATCGTAGCGGCTGCTGGATCTCGATATCTTACCCACTGCACTGCTGTGCCATATGCGCAGCGTGCTCGCACGGTCCAAGTTAGTGCCAATAAAGCTTCTGCACGGCTCCGTGGCCTTTGTGATATCGGGGTACCCATCATGTGCTGGCGTTCCGCTCACGGCAAAACAACACGACTCTTCTTGAAGACAAAAAAAGGTAGAGCCACTCCAGGGGGTCATAAGGCAGGCACTTTAAGCACTCAGTACCACGTCGGACCTGAGCTCGGTGTCCAGTGGCCTAGCGTGGGAGTGATGGTAGGAGGAAATGAGCAGCGATGCATTTGTCGCACGTGCCAGCAATCAAAGAGGAACAATGTGGGAAAAATTACCAGCAAACTGGGCTCGAGAGGCCACCAAGCTCACCGAGAAGTATGCCTTATATGTTAATGTCCTGCATGCCGCCGTGACTGGACTCAAGGATGGGTCCAATATGCCATGGAAATGTGAAGGTTCGATGCCCCTAATATAACAAATTTCAATGTTCGTAGATGCCTCTAATATAACAAATTTCAATGTTTGTAGATGCCTCTAATATAGCAAATTTCAATGTTCGTAGATGCCTCTAATATAACAAATTTCAATGTTCGTAGATGCCTCTAATATAACAAATTTCAATGTTTGTAGATGCCTCTAATATAACAAATTTCAATGTTCGCAGATGCCTCCAATATAACAAATTTCAATGTTCGCAGATGCCTCTAATATAACAAATTTCAATGTTCGTAGATGCCTCTAATATAACAAATGTAAATGTTCGTAGATGCCTCTAAGATAAGAAATTTCAATGTTTGTAGATGCCTCTAATATAACAAATTTCAATGTTCGTAGATGCCTCTAATATAACAAATTTCAATGTTTGTAGATGCCTCTCATACAACAAATTTCAATGTCTGTAGATGCCACACAATGTTCGTACATGCCTCCAATATAACAAATTTCAATGTCTGTAGATGCCACACAATGTTTGTAGATGCCTCTAATATAACAAATTTCAATGTTTGTAGATGCTACATAATGTTTGTAGATGCCTCGAATATAACAAATTTCAATGTTTGTAGATGCCTCTAATATAACAAATTTCAATGTTTGTAGATGCCTCGAATATAACAAATTTCAATGTTTGTAGATGCCTCTAATATAAGAAATTTCAATGTTTGGAGATGCCTCTAATATAACAAATTTCAATGTCTGTAGATGCCACACAATGTTCGTAGATGCCTCTAATATAACAAATTTCAATGTTTGTAGATGCTCCATAATGTTTGTAGATGCCTCGAATATAACAAATTTCAATGTTCGTAGATGCCTCTAATATAACAAATTTCAATGTTTGTAGATGCTACACAATGTTCCTAGATGCCTCAAATACAACAAATTTCAATGCCCATAGATGACTCTAATATAAAAAATTTCAATGTTTGGAGATGCCTCGAATATAACAAATTTAAATGTTTGTAGATGCCTCTAATATAACAAATTTCAATGTTTGGAGATGCTACACAATGTTCCTAGATGCCTCAAATATAACAAATTTCAATGTTCATAGATGCCTCTCATATAACAAATTTCAATGTTTGTAGATGCCTCTAAAATAACAAATTTCAATTTTTGTAGATGCCTCAAATATAACAAATTTCAATGTTCATAGATGCCTCTCATATAACAAATTTCAATGTTTGTAGATGCCTCTAAAATAACAAATTTCAATTTTTGTAGATGCTCCACAATGTTTCTAGATGCCTCGAATATAACAAATTTCAATGCTCATAGATGCCTCCAATATAACAAATTTCAATGTTTGTAGATGCCTCTAATATAACAAATTTCAATGTTCGTAGATGCAACACAATGTTCGTAGATGACTCTAATACAACAAATTTCAATGTTCGTAGATGCCTCTAATATAACAAATTTCAATGTTTATAGATGCTCCACAATGTTCCTAGATGCCTCGAATATAACAAATTTAAATGTGAGGAGATGCCTCAAATATAACAAATTTCAATGTTCGTAGATGCTACACAATGTTCGTAGATGACTCTAATACAACAAATTTCAATGTTCGTATATGCCTCTAATATAACAAATTTCAATGTTCGTTGATGCCTCTAATATAACAAATTTAAATGTTTGTCGATCCCTCTAATATAACAAATTTCAATGTTTGTAGATGCTACACAATGTTCCTAGATGCCTCGAATATAACAAATTTCAATGTTCGTAGATGCCTCTAATATAACAAATTTCAATGTTCATAGATGCCTCTAATATAACAAATTTCAATGTTCGTAGATGCTACACAATGTTCCTAGATGCCTCGAATATAACAAATTTCAATGTTCGTAGATGCCTCTAATATAACAAATTTCAATGTTCGTAGATGCTATACAATGTTCGCAGATGCCTCTAATATAACAAATTTCAATGTTCATAGATGCGCCACAATGTTCGTAGATGCTTCTAATATAACAAATTTCAATGTTCGTAGATGGTACACAATGTTCGTAGATGCCTCTAATATAACAAATTTCAATGTTCGTGGATGCTACACAATGTTCCTAGATGCCTCGAATCTAACAAATTTCAATGTTCGTAGATGCCTCTAATATAACAAATTTCAATGTTTGTAGATGCGCCACAATGTTCGTAGATGCCTCTAATATAACAAATTTCAATGTTCGTAGATGCCTCTAATATAACAAATTTCAATGTTCGTAGATCCCTCTAATATAACAAATTTCAATGTTTGTAGATGCCACACAATGTTCCTAGATGCCTCGAACATAACAAATTTCAATGTTCGTAGATGCCTCAAATATAACAAATTTCAATGTTCGTAGATGCTACACAATGTTCGTACATGCCTCGAATACAACAAATTTCAATGTTCGTAGATGCCTCCAATATAACAAATTTCAATGTTCGTAGATGCTACACAATGTTCGTAGATGACTCTAATACAACAAATTTCAATGTTCGTATATGAATCTAATATAACAAATTTAAATGTTTGTAGATGCCTCCAATAAAACAAATTTCAATGTTTGTAGATGCAACACAATGTTCCTAGATGCCTAGAATATAACAAATTTCAATGTTCGTAGATGCCTCTAATATAACAAATTTCAATGTTCGTAGATGCTATACAATGTTCGCAGATGCCTCTAATATAACAAATTTCAATGTTCGTAGATGCGCCACAATGTTCGTATATGCCTCTAATGTAACAAATTTCAATGTTCGTAGATGCGACACAATGTTCGTAGATGCCTCTAATATAACAAATTCCAATGTTCGTGGATGCTACACAATGTTCCTAGATGCCTCGAATCTAACAAATTTCAATGTTCGTAGATGCCTCTAATATAACAAATT
Organism: Myxine glutinosa; assembly: GCF_964187855.1. Classification (NCBI taxonomy): domain Eukaryota; kingdom Metazoa; phylum Chordata; class Myxini; order Myxiniformes; family Myxinidae; genus Myxine; species Myxine glutinosa. The sequence continues at coordinate 50,657,509 of NC_136272.1, read as the reverse complement.
TCAATGATAATTGTAGATGCCTCCAATATAACAAATTTCAATGTTTGCAGATGCCACACAATGTTCCTAGATGCCTCGAATATAACAAATTTCAATGTTCGTAGATGCCTCTAATATAACAAATTTAAATGTTCGAAGATGCTACACAAATCCTCCGGCACCTCCGGCACCTCCGGGACACAAAGGTGATCCCGGGGGAGGAGGCTGTTTCACAGCACCACTTGGTTGTCTGCGACATAAGGGTGAAAGGTGCGAGGAGAGCTCGGCGGGTGAAGTACCAACCGATAATGAAGGTGTGGAGGTTGAAAGAGGTGACAGTAAGGGAGGCATTAAAAGAGAGGCTGAGTAGGGTAGAGGATGATGTGGTTGAGCTTGAAAGTGGTTGGATGTCAATGAAAGCTAGTCTGTTGGGAGCCGTTGGTGAGGTATGTGGATGGACAAAAGGACCACCGAGGCACGCGGAAACATGGTGGTGGGATGTTGAAGTTGGAAAGAGGATTGACGAGAAGAGGAAGAAGTTCAAAGAGTGGCAGAAGGCAAAGGGTACGGGAGCAGAAACAGCAGAGCATGAAAGTTATAAGGCAGCCAGGAAGGCTGCAAAGAAAGAGGTAGCAAAGGCGCAGGAGGCATGTAGGAAAATGTTCGGAGAACGCTTGGATTCGGAAGAGGGTCAGAAAGCAGTATTCAGGATTGCAAAGCAGATAGCGAAAGAGAGGTGTGATGTGATGGGGGTGAGTTGTTTGAAGGATGAAGTGGGACAAATCGTTGTCGACCCAGATGGAATTAAAGGAAGATGGAAAAGATATATGGAAATGCTGTTGAATACAGAGAATGAATGGGATGGCAACATAGAGAGTAACCCAGTTTTAGGACCGGCAGAGAAGATAACTGAGAAGGAAGTTGAGGAAGCGATAAAAGCAATGAAGAGTGGAAAAGCGGGAGGGCCGACGGGAGTTGTGGGAGATATGTTGAAGGCAGCAGGAAGTTGGGGTGTGAAGAGAATGACAGAGATCTGTAATCTGGTGGTGAAAGAAGGCCGCATTCCAGTGGATTGGGAAATGAGTACCCTCGTCCCTCTATACAAGGGGAAAGGTGACCCTCTGGAGTGTGGCTCGTACCGAGCGATAAAGTTATTGGAGCATGGAATGAAGGTATTGGAAAGGGTGTTGGAGAGGAGGTTAAGGAAGAAAGTGAAGATCGACGAAATGCAGTTTGGATTTATGCCAGGAAGAGGAACGACAGATGCGCTTTTCATTGTGAGGCAGTTGCAGGAGAAGTACATGGATAAGAGGAAGAAGTTGTTTTTTGGGTTTGTTGATCTGGAGAAAGCATTCGATAGAGTTCCACGCAAAGTATTGACATGGGCATTGAGGAAGTTAGGAGTGGAGGAATGGTTGATCAGAGTAGTGATGGCAATGTACAAAAGAGCACGCACAGCTATAAGGACGAAGGACGGGAACAGTGGTGAGTTTGAGGTGAAGGTGGGAGTGCATCAGGGGTCGGTACTAAGTCCACTACTATTTGTAGCTGTGATGGAGGTGCTGGCTCAGACCGTAAAGGAGGGTTTACCGTGGGAGTTGTTGTATGCAGATGATCTGGTGTTGATTGCGGAAAGTATGGATGGACTGAAGGAAAAGATGAACAAGTGGAAGGAATGTATGGAGACAAAAGGTCTGAAGGTGAATATCGGAAAGACAAAGGTGATGGCAAGTGGTAAAGCATGTGGTGAGGTGGAAAGAACTGGGAAGTGGCCGTGTGCTGTGTGCAGGAAGGGTGTCGGAGTGAACTCCATTCAATGTACAATGTGTGCTGAGTGGGTTCATCAAATATGTAGTGGTCTGAGAGGGTCATTAACCAGTGTGGCAGCTACATTCAAATGTAAGGTGTGCACAGAGGGAGCTGCAGATGGAGGAAATGTTGAGTTGGATCTTGGAGACGGCGTGAAGCTGGAAGGTGTGAAAACATTTTGCTACCTCGGAGACATGCTGAATGGAGAAGGTGGATCAGACTCGGCAACGGTTGCTCGAGTGAGATGTGCATGGAAGAAGTTTCGGGAACTGAGTGGCGTGCTGATGAGGAGGAGAGTGTCGCTGAAGCTGAAGGGAAAGGTGTATGCTGCATGTGTGAGAAGTGTTATGATTTATGGGAGCGAGACATGGGTAATGAACGTAGAGCAGCAACGAAGGCTGGAAAGGGTGGAAATGCGAATGGTTCGATGGATGTGCGGAGTATCGTTGAGAGAGAGGAAGACAAATGATGAATTGCGAAAGATGATGGGAATATTGCCTGTGATTGATGCTGTGAAGAGGAACAGGTTGAGATGGTTTGGTCATGTATTGAGGAAGGATGAAAGTGACTGGTTGAGAAGAGTGATGGAAGTTAATGTAGAAGGAAGTAGAGGACGGGGAAGACCGAGAAAGACTTGGCTAAAGATGGTGGAAGAAGAAATGAGGGCAAGGGGGTTAACAAGGAGAGATGCAGAAAATAGGGCAAAATGGAGAAGATTGTCATGGGGACCGCAAGGCTAACCCCCGCTCTAGCAGGGAACATGGCCTTAAAATGCATGTTGTTGTTGTTGTTGAAGATGCTACACAATGTTCATAGATGCCTCTAATACAACAAATTTCAATGTTCGTAGATGCCTCCAATATAACAAATTTAAATGTTTGTCGATGCCTCTAATATAACAAATTTCAATGTTTGTAGATGCTACATAATGTTCCTCGATGCCTCGAATATAACAAATTTCAATGTTCGTAGATGCCTCTAATATAACAAATTTCAATGTTCGTAGATGCTACACAATGTTCGCAGATGCTTCTAATATAACAAATTTCAATGTTCGTAGATGCGCCACAATGTTCGTAGATGCCTCTAATATAACAAATTTCAATGTTCATAGATGCTACACAATGTTCGTAGATGCCTCTAATATAACAAATTTCAATGTTCATGGATGCTACACAATGTTCGTAGATGCCTCTAATACAACAAATTTCAATGTTCGTAGATACTTCTAATATAACAACTTTCAATGTTTGTAGATGCCTCTAATATAACAAATTTCAATGTTTGTAGATGCTACACAATGTTCCTAGATGCCTCGAATATAACAAATTTCAATGTTCATAGATGCCTCTCATATAACAAATTTAAATATTTGTGAATGCCTCTAATGTAACAAATTTCAATGTTTGTAGATGCTACACAATGTTCGTAGATGCCTCTAATATAACAAATTTCAATGTTCGTAGATGCCTCTAATACAACAAATTTCAATGTTCGTAGAAGGGGAGAATGGGTAACTTGTTGTGCGACAGTAAACAAAAGAACAAGAAAGCTGAAAAAACTCCTGAAAGCTGAACCCCCCCCCCCCCCCCGAAAGCTGAAAAACGCACCAAAAGCATGCGCTTTCAGCATTTATCTCTCCTCTTCTTGCCGCACGTACATCGTCAAAAAAGAAGTCACCCTCCACCAGGGTCTGTTCTGGCCCACAGCACGGCTGGCCACTCACCCTTGGCATATCCTCCCTACTCAGCAGTCGCCTGCGAGATAATTATGTCATTACAGCAGCGGCAATCGAGCGGAGCCAGACACGGAGGAAGGACAACACGAATAAATCAGACGGAACCTGTCTGGACCAAGAATTATGAATACAATTACACACGATTACTTCACGCTGCGCCAACCATTCTTTTCGGTGCAGCCATAACTATTATGAGTAAGCGACAGAGCATCGCGTGCCGGATTCCTCAATTTATGAGAAAGGGGGAGTTAGATAAGTGCAAAACGGAAGGAAATGGGATTGCGAGGTTTAATCAGCCTATTCGGGATTTACCGTCTGAAAATGCTGCTCAGGGTAGCATTTCATCCATCATTTAATCCCATTCCTAATGTGCGGCTTGAGCTGAGGTTGCAAATGCCCTTTCATGTTAGAGCTTTATTATGCCCTGCTGCTAATGTGATGGTGTACATTAAACACGTTTGAAATTTGAATGCATTTATAATGTTCCACTAGTCAAGTGGTTCTTCTTCGTGGAAAATGGGGGTGCACCGTTTCATCTTCGCAGATGGCGGAAGAGGAAATAAAAGAGACATGCTCCGTTTCAAACACCTGCTTGACGCGCGATACTCTCGAACGCGCAACACTATTATTCGGAGGGCACAAAGGAACTCCTCAATAATGTAGACTTCTGTCTGACCAGTTACGGACCGCAGCTTTGATGTCGTCCTATTGTGCAACACGTATGGAGTGATCGTACATGTGTGAAACAGTCCTTTGGCAATTTTCTTTTTTTTTTGGCAAAAAAGATTTTAAAAAATGAAGATGTTTTTTCTTTTTCTTTTTTAAACAGAGGCACAAAATTGTCACCATTGTCTAATCCAAGAAGTATTATGTTTCAGCTCACCCTGTCACACCTGTATGTTGCGACGTTTCTGCATATATGTCAATCAACCATCGGTCACAACGTATTGCCGGCCTACTGTCTTTCTATGAAATACGAGAAGATCATTCTTGTATTGGGATAAAATGAAAATTGACACTCTTTAAAAAAATGGCATACTCTGTTTCTGTATTTCCTTATGGGATTTTGGGTGGCCTTGCTTTTATAGGTAGGATTTCGTACCAATGCCAAGTTGGGCCTTTTCTTTAAACAGCTGCAGTCCCACCGGAGGTGGCTCACCTGTGACAGCACTTGGTAAGACATTCCAATATTTTGATAGAGCCATGTTGAAGGAGCAGCGATATACATCTAAGTCATGATGCTCTTGTAACTCCAAGTGGAACTTGAAGATTCTGTGTGCAGTATGATGCTGCACATGTGGTTCTTCAGGGTAAAGGCCAAGGGGCTGGAAGAGGTTGTTGGAGCAAACTGGGCAAATCATTGCAAAGCATTCTGTAGATAGTACGCATGGCAGATACAGACATCTGGAGAAAGCAGAGATGGATGTTCATTTGAGATGGTGAGTTGGTTAAGTGAAATGCGCTGTCCTGCGCTGTTAAGCGAGAAGCTTCCAAAATGTTGTTTCAGATGCCCCCATGCAGGAAAGCATTCGCTCACACTTCAGAGTCTGACCCGGGCCTTGTAGATACTGGAAAGGTCTTGAGGGGTCAAGAGGTGAGTCATTTGCCACAGAGCACCCAGCCTCTGTCCTGCACTTGTAGATGATTGTTTATGTGACCGGCCTAGTTGAACTTCTGGTCAACGGTGACTCCCAGAATGTTAACAATGGAAAACCCTCGGATGTCGGTGCAATTGAAAATCAGGGTAACATGCCTGTGATAGTCATTACCTGACACTTCACAGGTGTGAATATAACTGCCATTCATCATCCCGAGTTTGGATGCTGTTAAGGCATTTCTGCAGGCGGGCACATGAAGCTTTGTTAATGGAGGTGTTATAAATGGAGATGTAGACTGCAAGGTCATCAGTGAACATTCTGACCATAGGATAGATGGAAGGTCAATGATGAAGGAACTGAAGGTTGGGTCAAGGACATTGCTCCGATGAATGTCTGCAACTAAGTCTTAGTGTTGTGATGATTGTCCCATAAATTTCCATTGATCATAGCTTTTCCAGGACACCTTGGTTGGTAGAAGACTTCATCGAATGCGGGCGACCTGGACGTCAAGGTCAGTTTACTCATCTCAACTTTGGCATTTATCTGTCACGTCAATGTTTGCATTAGGACTGCGATTAGGTGTAGAGAATAATTCCAACAGGAATTTAATTTTGCATCAAAAAGCAGACTTTTTTGGACTTGACTGCTCCGTCCTTCCAGAGGTGATTGTGGATATGGTTGTTAAGCCTTCACCTTCTATTAGTTTTTTTATTATTTATCCATCACCATTTCCCACTTCAGGTGGAAGACCTACAGAACCCCACTTTAGATGTTTACCATGCGGATAATCATGAGTTGCAGATTCACTGGGTTGTGTTATTCTCAGGTATGCCTGGTCTTGGTTTTGGTGTGAATTCCTTCACTCTCCAGTTGGCTGTGGGATACTTTTCTGCCGATTTATTTTTCATATGCACCGTGCGGTTCAGTGGCAATACCATAACCACACGGCAGTGCATGTCCTCTTTGAGGAGATGGGAATTGGCCTTTGCAAGGACAATAAGATGGTCACTCGACCTTTGAGACGCCATCTTGGATAGATCATGCTGCAATAAACAACTACGTAAAAAAGGAAACAACTTCCTTCCTTGTGTTGATCTTTTCACACCTCACATTAGGCCAAGTCTGGCAATCTTTCCCATCAGGACGAGGCTGGTTTGGTTCTCTCCAGATAATATTGGTGATGGGAATTTTGTTTTCTTCACATCTTAGTGCTCATTGTCATGTCAGTCTCTATTTTTGTTTCCTCTCAATTCTTCCCTATTCTACTTGTTGTTCTATAACTGAGTTGATCAGACTCGGCAACGGTTGCTCGAGTGAGATGTGCATGGAAGAAGTTTCGGGAACTGAGTGGCGTGCTGACGAGGAGGGGAGTGTCGTTGAAGCTGAAGGGAAAGGTGTATGCTGCATGTGTGAGAAGTGTTATGATTTATGGGAGCGAGACATGGGTAATGAACGTAGAGCAGCAACGAAGGCTGGAAAGGGTGGAAATGCGAATGGTTCGGTGGATGTGTGGAGTATCGTTGAGAGAGAGGAAGACAAATTATGAATTGCGAAAGATGATGGGAAATAGAGCCTGTGATTGATGCTGTGAAGAGAAACAGGTTGAGATGGTTTCGTCATGTGTTGAGGAAGGATAAAAGTGACCGGTTGAGAAGAGTGATGGAAATTAATGTAGAAGGAAGTAGAGGATGGGGAAGACCGAGAAAGCCTTGGCTGAAGGTAGTGGAAGAAGAAATGCGAGCAAGGGGGTTAACAAGGGGAGATGCAGAAAATAGGGCAAAATGGAGAAGATTGTCATGGGGCCCGCAAGGCTAACCCCTGCTCCAGCAGGGAAAATGGCCTTTAAAATGCCTTTTGTTGTTGTTGTTATTTGTTCTATAAGTGAGTGGTTGATAAGCCAATGTCGAGAACATTAAAGGCTCATTTATGGTAGTGGTAGAGTCCAAGCCGACCAAGCAAAATTGGCCAATGAGGCCATCCGAGACAGCAGCAACGCATTTATACATGGAGCTACTAGACGAGTTTGAGATTGAAATGATGTGCATAATCAACACACATTTGATGAAAAGCCAAAAACACTTCTATCATTTGACTGCTTCATGACCACAAGCTGACGAAAAAAATTTGAGAATGTGAGAACAACATTTCCCTCAACCACCATGGCCAAGGAGACCACTAGATCCCTCTGGATCATTTGGGTGAGAATCTTGAACTTCCAAAGAGGAAAAGTAGGGATGTTCCATGTCAGGATGCATCTTTTGACACGAATGTGTCATTGAAAGCTATGAGAGTTAAGATTGAACTCCAGGTGTGGAATGACATCAGCTGAGGCCCAACCAGGGCAAGATGGCAGGTTTTCCCCTCCTCAAATCCCACAATAATCATAAGTGAGGCAACTAGATTTGTAAAGACAATATGTACTCATCAGCACATCACCAAATGCACAAATCTTTGTTGTTATTATTTTCAGTAGATTCATTTTCATGGATGTACAGTTTTTGTATGGATGTGACATGGGGAAGTATGGAAAGAATTCCCTTTACCTGCATATTATTTTCCTTGTAAAAGCTTGTTTCATGAAATATGAACACCCAGGCATATGTAACGAGCTGCACAGTAAAAACAATGTCGATGTTTCCAATCTTCATGCTCTTTCAACTTGGAAGTCTTCACAACAATAAGTAGATCCTAGCAACATCCGCAAAGCTTTGTGACGTCACCGATGTATCTGTGCATTGTGTAAATTGACCATGCACCCAGAGCCAGAGTTGACAAACTTGTCTTTTATCAAGAGAGATTCTGAAGGTGGAAATATTGCTCATAGAATAAGCTTCATCAAATAATGGCATCAGTTAAGTATTTTAAGTGATTACCAAGCAACCTTCTCATACAACTTTTAATGATAGAGAAATGGATTGTGTGAACCTTTCACCCTCATTTCCTACAGGAAATAGGAGCTCAAGAGTATAGAGCGAGGGAATTCCAATGGCACAATCAGAAATGCAAGTGATAATTAGAGACAAATCTCCATAGCATCATATCACCGATCTCTATTAATCCGAGGATGTGCAAGAGGGCCAGTGAAAAAGCATGGATCAATACGGTGCTAAATGAGGTTCGTCTGCGGTTTCCAATGCCTTTAATGGGTACAAGCAGCACGGGGAGCCGCGCGTAAGCTGACGGTGCAGGAAAGGGGCGGTGTTTAAGAGCTCTTCTATTGTGGGTCTTGACCCCAGAATGCTGACCCTAAATCTGCGGTGTTGGACCATGTGACCGTTTTGCCTGCTCCTGTCAAGCTGGATTATTTGCACCTCTCATGAGAATGAATGATCGTTTTAAGGCCATTTTCCCCGCTAGAGCAGGGGTTAGCCTTGCGGGCCCCATGACAATCATGGATCCCTGTTTGAGGCAATGTTTTTATGGCAGGATGCCCTTCCTGACGCCAACCCTTCGTCGCCTCTTACAATGCAATGCGCAGGGATACTGTGTACCTATTCTATACCTATTCTAAACCGGGGTACACACCGGGATCATTCATCCCAGCAAGCTGGTACTCAATTTGCCGACCTCGGAAGGATGACAGGTTGAGTCAACCCCCCTGGCGTTAATTCAGCGATCGACCGGGATTCAAACCCAGGATCCTAAGATCCCAAGCCTGCACCCTAACCGCTAAGCCAACACCAGGCTAACCATTCTCATGAGATTATAGGATCTAATTATTGTTGCTAGGATCTAATTATTGTCATTCTAATAACTCTCAAGGGGCCATTCTCATGAGAATGTACGAATTTTGTGGAAGGAAGAATCGTGTGTGTCGTTGGTTGTTATCTCTATTTGCGGGTTTCAGGAGGTGGACCTAAGTCTTCCCAGGACCCAAAGCATCCACATCCTCTTCGGTAAGGGATCACGGTTCATAGACCAAGGTGTTCAACTTTTTCAGTTTTATTCCAGAGGCTCTTTTCAGGATCGTCACAAAACCCTGGATTGCCTCCAGTTGTAGTTCATTTGTGGTAATATTCCTGGGGATGGTTTTTTTAAATCTCAGTGAGGTTCTTCTTCATCATTCCTGTTGCTCCAATTAATTATCACTGGTACAATTTTGATTCTCTCAGCTTCAAAGATCTCTTGATCTCATTTTTGAGTTCGAGTGTGTACATGTGTGTGGATGAGTGACCCCAGTAACAAATAGGAACGACAGCTCCTTGATGCCAAAAGATGGCAAGCATACTCCGGAAAAATCTCTCCAACCATGAGTACCATCAAAACTACCATCGGCCCAATGACAGGTGGCACAGGATGATGATGATCCATGCTTTAAGGTGACCTGTGTGCCATGAGAGATCTGTGTGCCTTTTTAGCTGGAACAATATGATGTTCGTCGTTGATCTTTTCAGGAATAATGAAGGAGCCACTATGCATGGTAGCTGTTAAAGGGCAGGAGAAAATCCAATAACAAACACGCAGTGCCACCCGAATTCAAGGAATATTAAAAACACGAAGTTGAAAACTTATTTGAAAAGCAAAGAAATAAGCTTCAGCATGTATATGCCTCTTTGCAGCTCCGTTAAGATTTATTATGATGGTTTAAACATATCGGGTGCACCACCCATAATGCCTTTTACTTTCTCCAAGGAGAAAAGCTTTGAACGATTCGCCTTCTCCAAAGACTTGTAAACATTTCATCGGATTCCAGCCCAAAAATACCATAGCATGAAATGCTTGTCATGGCCTACAACAAGCAGCTACGTTTCAACTATTTTTTTCATTCATTGCCGAGGCTCATGGAAGAGCTGGAGCAGAATGGAACAAAATTTAAAGGAGGAAATACCAACAGCAGAGTAGACGTGAGAGCGAGGGAATGGGGAGAAGGATCCTCCCGGGCCATTCCATACCTGCCTGCACCAATAATGATAACCATTGATAACCAAACAGGTATTCGAGCTAAAACTGGGTCTACTAAAAGCAATCACTATCACAATCGCATTCTATACTTTCACATGAGTCTGACAGGTTGGCATGGAGGTAGCACACTTACCTTTCCGTTTTCTAGACTGGATTTGATACTAGACCAGAGTAAAAACTGTCATATTGGGCCTTCGCAGGCAGGGTGTTGCATCACAACACGCACCATCCCTAGAATGAATGTCAAACCAGGCATCCCGCCTGATAGCTGTGGACCGTGGACATTACGGAGATCCCGCAATGCCCGTGGACATTAAAGACCCCACGGTGTCCTTCGCAAAGTGTAGGTGAGTTTAGATTTATCACCAGAACCCAGAACCAATATAAAACTCCTGGCCAGGAAGTTAGCTCATGTCAAACGCCAGCCCTGGTCAACCGGATCATGAAAAACTCCGGCCCCAAACCTTCCCCTGCCAATCCCACAATGAGGGGGAAGGGGGATGGGGTGAGAGAATAAATTGGGGCCATTCAAGTACGAGGAGAGATTCCATCCTCTCAGAGCTCGCCACTTTACAATTAGAGGCAGTAAAGAACGATATATATCGGTTATTTTGTTGCACAAGACATTTGCATTGTTCACTCGGCTGTAAATAATGACCAGTCTCCGCAGAGTGGGAAAGCAAAGGTGGAAGGAACTTATGACTGTGCGCATAAAGATAGTAGCTAGAAAGATGAGACACCCTAGGCCTAGGCCTTGCACATTCTGGGGGAGATGCGGAGGAGGGAGCAAATTAAGAGCATAAAAGCATTTTTTAAAAAGAAAAAAGAAACTCCACAATTTGCTGCCTCCATTTGTCTCTTCTTGTTCAGGACACTTTTCAGGAAATAAATAGCAAGAAGGCAGGCAGAATCAGGTTAATGCACAATTTGTGCCAAATGGTACCAAATCTCAACGCCCTGTGCGTTCGGGCAATGCGGTAAATCCAATAAACACAACGGTGACCACCGAAGCCAAATCTAAACAGGTAAACTTAAAAAACGGAAGAAAATGAGATCACATCTCCAGTCTCCTGTCCCACTTCTTCTGCCAATTTGCAATTATTAAGCTCATCAGGGCAAGTAAAAACGGGGATAATGAAATAAATTGTTAACAGAAGCTTGGAAAGGCCCTGAGTGACCCTGGCTCAAAGAAGACAACCTTGACAGGAAACCCATAATGCATTGCATGGAATCAAGTTATCACTAGCTGCCCTGCTGGCATTTCGATACACACATTATGTGAATGCAAAGGGGCGTCATTACCGTTAAATTGATTAGATTAAGCTCACATATGGAGTGTCTCTTGTAATAGATCTATCCGAAACACATATTTTAAAGCATTAATTAAATAGGATGTAACAGCCCTCAAAATGGCTTCCATAATGAACCAAATGAGCAGGCACTTACGAGCAAATGATTTAGTGTGTATGAAATTGAGAATGTATCTTCACTGATATTGCAAAAGCCTTTTAATTTGCAGGCCTATATGCCCTGCTTTGTCGTGATGGAGATAGAGATGGTGGCAGTGCGGGCGTGTGTGTGCGGGCGCGTGTGTGTGCGTGCGTGCGCGTGTGTTCGTGCATAGCAAATCATGAAAACTCGATTTTTATGAAGTAGCACACAGCGCAAACGAAACAGGTAAACAAGCAGTTGCTAATGCCGTGTATTTACATCCAGGTGTTGGAGCTTAGGCCTTACTTCAAGAACTGGCCAAATTCATCGCACACGGCCTCGCAGCCCGGCCACTTGCAAACACCATGTCCATACAAAGGGTGGCCATTTCCTGACTCATCCTGCGATGATCTGCGGGAAATGGATTATAAACAATGAGGCAGGGTTAGGAACACAAAGCGGTGAAACGATGTCGGGAACAAAGCACAAGGAGCCATGTCGAGAGCACATGGTGTAAAGAACACCGCATATAACGAGGAATGCCAAGAAGTCATAACAGTAAATCAATATCGATATTAAACGGAATTATTATGGAAGTGATGGACATCATGGAAGATGACAGCGAAGTAAGCGGTGCATGGTTAATCAGACTGGAGAGGCAAACATTTTTGGGCATTTTCTTATATTGTAATGGCAAATTATCCAGGCCAAAAAATGGTGGAAATTTTACGTTTTTCTTTTTTACTTAAAAAATTTTTTTTTTGTATGCAAGGTCGAGGCTCGTGTAAGAGCTAACATTGATCAAAAAAGACAAACTGACACATAAAACATATGATAAAAGGAGCGGGAGAACAAGATGGAGTGCAGGGACATCGGGAGATCTGTGGGAGGGAGAGGGCGAGGGAGGAGGAGGCATGGGAAGGGGGGTGGGGGTGGGATGGTGGGAGAGGTAAAAAAAAACAAGCGTTACGCCTAGGTCCCCCGTCGGTGAAGTGATGTGAGTTGACAAAGTGGAAGACGCAAGGCGGCCATCTTGTATTTTGACGTGGCGACCCAATTTTCAATCGCGTTCTTCCTTATAGTCCGGCAGCTAAGCTAAATATAGCATAACAATTGTGCATTTTGTGAGGAAAGCACCCAATTTGGCACACTAGTAGACTATCATATTATGAAAAGATCTGGATATTGGGCCATCTCAGATTCAGAGATTTGATTTTTGCAAGATTTGCACATTTTGCAGATTTGCACGCTGAGATTGCAACGCCAGGGACGGCCGAATCCTTCCTGTGAGCTGCCCACGTCACCCGCACAAGAAGAGCTCATCAAATCACTGCAGCGGCACTGCACATCCTGCAACACCGTGCGTATGAACGCCACTGTATGACATATGCTGATGATGCAGAAGACCTGCCTGAGTTCCAAGACTGGTGTCACCAGAGAGGAGAAGACATTCCCAACTTTCAGTACTGGGCAACTGTGCTGGAACTAGAGATGTTGGTACTGGTCTACGTGCGTTCTCTGCGGCAGGCTTCATTCACGACGTACCTTGATGCCCTGACGGAACTGGTCCCATGGTTCCATGCCTTAGACCACACACACTATGCCAGGTGGGTCCCTGTTCACCTGAGAGACAAGGTTGCACTCCCAATGAAGCACCCAGATGTAGCCAGATAATTCAGGGCTGGCAACTTCACTGTACAGAAGACGAAGAAGGTGTTCTCTTCGATCCCAATCTTCGATCCCAATCGAATTAAACTTCCCCCTTGCCCCTTCCCTCCTAAACTCCCCCCTTGCCCCTCCCCTCCTAAACTCCCCCCTCACTCCTCCCCTTCAAAACTCCCCCCCAACCCCTCCCATTCAAATCTCCCCCCATACCATTCCTCTCCAATTCTCCCTCCTCCCCCCTCCTCCTCAAAGCTGCCTCCTCCCCACTTCGTCTCCCTTCTATCTCATACCTCCACCCCCCCCCCCAACCTTCTACTTTCCTCTGCCCCCCCTCAAACAACCCCTCACTGTGCCTCATCCCTTCACCATCAAACCTTTCATCCTCCTCATCCTTCCCTTTCTTGGAACTCTTCTGCAATCTCTGACACACTATCAACTGCTCTCCCTACCTCCCCCTCTCATCCTTCATCTTACCCTACTCCTCCCCTCCCCTGTCCTGTACCCGATGCTCCCCCTCTCTCTTCATTAATGGTATGGACCTCAAACATCCGGGGCCTTCGCTCAAACCTGACTGATCTCTCCATACAGGTTGCTTCGGACAATCCAGACTTGATCTGCTTAACAGAGACTTTCCTCCTTCAAGATGTCTCTGATTCCTTAATATCTCTTCCTGGTTACTCCCTCCTCCGGTATGATAGACCTGAGCCTCGTCCTGGTGGTGGGGTGGCTATCTTTATCAAAAACTCTCTTCCTCACTCTCCTTGCACTGCCCTCTCTCCTCCTCACCCCCAGGAGTACCTCTGGCTACGGCTTCCTCTCCGCTCCCACCTTTTGTTCATATGTGTTCTGTACCGTCCCCCAAACAGTGATGACTTCATCTACATTTCACTGTCTGACAACATGGACCAACTTCTATCCACTCATCCCAACTCTCTCTTCCTCATATGTGGTGACTTCAACTGTCATCATGCCACCTGGTTGGGTGTGGGTTCCTCTCTCACCAGTCATGGCACCTCAGCAAAGGACTTCTGTGACTCACTGGGATTGACACAATCTGTCAATTTCCCGACCCGGATCTCAGCCAATGGAGTATCTTCTCTTCTAGACTTGGTTATGACAAACTTCCCTGCTAATGTCTGCTGCTCTTCTTCTGCTCCAATCGGTTCTTCTGATCATGTGCTTGTCAAAGTGGACATCTCTCTGGCCATTCTCAGAGAGCCTCCTCAGCGTCGACGAGTCTGGCATTTCACTCAGGCCGAATGGGACGGTCTTCAAGCAGCCATCAATCGTCTGGATTGGTCTCCTATCTCCACTGCCTCTGACATCAATTCTTCCTGGGAATTCTTCCAAAGCAAACTGATCTCTCTCATGCACAGATTTATCCCATCTCGCCTTCAGTTGTCTTACCCTTCCTCCCGTCCATGGTACACTGAATCTTGTGGTGAGGCAGTTGCCCTGAAACAACTTGCCTTTGCCTCTTGGAAGGCTAATCCAACTGAAGGCAATCTCAGTTCCTTCCACCAAGCTCGGAACAAGTGTGTGTCTACCCTCGGGAGTGCCAGGAAGCACTATCTCTCCTCACTCAAGAATGAACTCTCAAACCTGTCTCCTTCCTCCAAATCCTGGTGGCGTCTGGTCAAATCGTTTCTGGTGTTTGTTCCCCCTCCATCCCCTCCCTTACCTCAAATGGCCACACAGTTGACATCGCACGTGACAAAGCCGAATGCCTCAACTCTGTGTTTGCCTCAAAATCCTTAGTCCCAAACCCATCTCTCTCTGTTCCCACCTTTCCCAGTCGAACCCAACTGCTCCTGGACTCTGTGTCCTTCTCTCCTGACAAGGTGGAGGAGTTTTTGTCAAACCTCGACTCTGATTCTGCAACTGGACCAGACGGCATCAGCCCACGGGTCCTAAAATCCTGCTCTGCCGCTCTATCTCACCCTCTCTCTGTTCTTTTCACCCTCTATTTTGCTCAAGGTCATCTGCCAGCATCCTGGAAATCAGCAAACATTACCGCTTTACACAAAAAGGTGCAAAAACAGATCCTTGCAACTACAGACCAATCAGCCTGCTCCCAATTATCAGCAAAGTCATGGAATTCCATCATTGCTTCGGAGATGAAATCTTTCCTCTTCTCCAATGGCTTGATCTCTGATCATCAATTTGGTTTCAGACTAGGTCACTCTACTCTGGACATGCTGCTTCTGCTGTCTCAACAATGGATGGAGGTCCTCAATGCCAAACAGGAAATCAGAGCTGCCTCCCTTGACATATCACGTGCCTTCGATACGGTCTGGCACCCAGCTCTGCTCACCAAACTCTCCTCCTATGGTATCCATGGAAATCTCCATGCATGGCTTGCGGACTTCCTCTCTGGTCGTAGTCAACGTGTGGCCCTGAATGGATTTCTCTCATCTCCCTTTCCTGTTCAGGCTGGAGTTCCCCAAGGCAGTGTTCTGGGCCCTGTGCTTTTTCTGGTCTTTATAAATGATCTCTCCGACTCTCTGGAAAATCCTCTCTATCTCTTTGCTGATGACTCCACTCTCTGTCGCTCCATTCCTCTTCCCTCAGATCGGCAGTCTGCAGCCTCCTCACTCTCTGAAGACCTGGACAAAATCACAGATTGGTCAAACAAGTGGAACATGTCTTTCAATCCTGACAAATCTCACACTCTTACTATGTCTCTCCGAAAAGATTGACTGGACAACCCTCCCATCTACTTTCTCAACAATCCTCTCCAAGAAGTTCTGTCGCTCAAGCTTTTGTGTCTCGCTATCTGCCATGATCTTCCTTGGGAAAACCACATTTCCAAGCTGGCCTCCAAAGCCAGTCGCCGACTGGGCATCCTCCGTCGTGCGAAGTCCTTCATAGGCACACCTGAGCTCCTCACCACATACAAGGCTTTCATCCGCAGCTCAATGAAATACTGTTCTCCCCTATGGGCTGGTGCTCCTGCCTCACACCGAGCTCGGCTTCACGCTGTTGAATCCAAAGCTTTCAGAATCATTGGAATCTCCCGCGATTAAGCTATCTCTGAGGGCCTTTCACTCACTCACCGCAGGCAGGTAGGTGGTCTTTCTGTCTTCTACCGACTCCTCTCCGGCCTTGCTCCCCCAGCTCTCTCTGTGCTCTGTCCCCCAAATGTTCCTACAGGTCGCACAAGATCTGCCAGCAACCCTCTGATGGTTAAACTGCCGAAATCTCGGCTCTCTGCTCACCTTCACTCTTTCATTCCTCTTTTCTCCCGCCTCTGGAACAAACTCCCACACTCCCTTAAATCCCACTCCTCCCTCCAGGTCTTTAAAACAGCTGTTCACCACCATCTCTTATCTTCCCCCATCCAAAACCTTGATCTTTTCTACCCCCACTAATTCACCCCAGATCCACCTTGTTTGAAATTCCAACTTCTTTCCTGGAAGTCCTGGCAGTTTCCATATGTTTTATACCTCTCCCACCCCCCATTCCCATGCCTCCCCCCAAAGCCCTCTCCCTCCCACAGATCTCTCGATGTCTCCATGCATGTCTCCATGTCTCTCGGTCCCTGCTCTCAAATGTTGTGTTTGTGTCCTTCCCCCTCTCTCCCCATCTTGTCTACCGCTCCCGATGTTATTTGTTTTATGTGTCGGTTTGTCTGTTTGTCTTTCTGTGTGATTAATGTTCGCTCTTTCACGAGCTTCGATCTTGTATTAAAAAAAAAAAAAAAAAAAAAATCGAAATCTTGCAAAAATCAAATCTCCGAATCTGAGATGGCCCAATATCCAGATCTTTTCATAATATGATCGTCTACTAGTGTGCCAAATTTGGTGCTTTCCTCACAAAATGCACAATTGTTATGCTAAGTTGCCCCACTATTATGCATAGATACACCCAGACACCAGATTATAAGTTAGTAGTTCGTTTATATTTCAAGATATTTCGCTCAAAAGGTTCAGACATATATATGGTGGCGGCCATCTTGGATTTTGACGTGGCAACCCAATTTGCAATAACGTTCTTCCTTATGCCTAGATACACCCACACACCAGATTAGAAGTTGGTACTTCGCTTATTTTACAAGATATTTCGCTCACAAGGTTCAGACATACATGGTGGCAGCCATCTTGGATTTTGACGTGGCGACCCAATTTTCAATAGCGTACTTCCTTATGCCGAGATACACCCACACACCAGATTAGAAGTTGGTACTTCGCTTATTTTTCAAGATATTTCGCTCACAAGGTTCAGATATATATATATATATATATGGTGGCGGCCATCTTGACGTTTGACGTGGCGGCCCAATTTTCAATGGCGTTCTTCCTTATGCCTAGTTGCACCCACACACCAGATTAGAATTCGGTCCTTCGCGCACGCACGCACGCACGCACGCACGTCCGCATTCACGCACAGACGGACGCACACACAGACGGAGGGGAAAACCATAGTCCCCCTTTCGCTCCGCGGTGCGACGGGGGACAAAAAAACACGTGGACACTGCTCGGACTTTCAGGAAAGAAGTGGGTATTTCAAAAAAGTGGATCTGGGGTGAATTAATGGGGGTAGAAAAGATCAAGGTTATGATCTCCTTTCAGTTCCTGCATTACAGAGCAATACAATAGTTGCACAATATTTAATAGTTTTTATGTATACAGGTATTAGGGATCGTGAAAGAGCAATACGACACGGTGGAGCATTGACACAAAAACTATGGACGTGTGATCAAAGTAAATGGACATGCGATGAATACCGGGAAATGCACAAGAGGAGCAAGAGTGGAAAAATACCCTGCTGGAGAGTATGAGGGCGGAACTTTCTGGAAAGCATGACTTGAACACAATAGTGGAGGAGGATGTGCATGTGATTAGAATGTTTACGTAAAGTATATTTTGTCCTTTACATCCATACAAACACAATTAAGGAAAGTGCAGGTGAAACCTGCATACTTGGCAAGGTAGTGTCTGTCCTGTTGGGTAGTCCCACCTGAGCACTTCACAGTGTTGAAGTCGAGTTGAAAAATCTGTTAGCAATTTGCCTAATTTGGTTTGAAAATGTTTAGCCAAATCCAAATTAATTTTCGTCAAATAAAACATAAACATGAAATACATGTTTAATAAAGAATCAATAGCAATGAAAATAGTACTTCACAATTCGGAATATGTCCAAACAACCGTAAAAAAAAAGTTAACATATCCAACCCCAAACATCAATGGTTTGTGAAATGTCTTAACTCAACATAGTTCCATCTGGTCTTGGAACACATGTGCTGCGTCCATTTTCACCACACATGATGTAAATCCAATTGCACTACATTTAACTTCTTCCAAGTTGTACCAACATTTTCAATTTTTCCAGTTCTCTGTGGACCCTCTCATTTTGTTTCTGTTTATCCTGACTCATTATTTTTATTTATTTATTCGCTTTGAGGAACTCCCGATTAACCATCTCTCTATCTCATTATTAAAAACAGAAATCAGCTAGATGTAAGAGTTGAAAATGTTCTGTGTGTGTTTCAAGAACATACCTGCTAACATGACACATGTTCATGCTTCCTGAAAACGGTATGGGTGTGTGCATATTTAATAGGATTCAGTAGTAGCTTTTTGGCAAATGTTGAATGAAAAAGATATTCCCAAATATAACTTTTATTATTATTCGGTGATTTCGGAAATTACAGCTAAAACCAAACTTATCTGATAATGCTGGGATCCCAGGTTCAAAAATCCACCATACATGTGCGAGGTTAATCTGTCCATTGTACAGAAATGTCCGTCAAATTTGTGTACAATAAATGTCTCATCATGGGTTTGTCCTGCAAGCAATTATATATATATATACATACACACACACACATACATACATATATATATATATATATATACACACACACACACACACATATATACACACACACACACACACACACACACACACACACACACACACACACACACACACACACACACACACACACACACACACACACACACACACACACACACATATATCTATATAAATAAAGGAGGAGTGTCTGTGTGTGTGTCTGTCTGGATGTCCGCTTATAACTCAAGAACTACACATCGGAGAAAAGTTTTAGACACAGATTCGGAATCAGCATAAAATTCCGGTGGTTATAGGCTACGTTTTATTTTAATATCAATGGTTAAAAAAACCGGGCCAGCTGCAATTCCATGGTGTAGTTTGTGGCGGCGCTATTGCCCCTTTCCGATCCCATGACGCATTGCGGTTCCGATTCGCGATAAGGTCTATGCGCTATCACCGACACTTTTCCACCTTTTCCATACCTTTTAATCAGATTTACCTTATCGTCCACCGTAACCACATTACGCTTGGAAACACTAGCATTATCCTTCTTCGGACCCATGGCTAACACAGACACAGTAAAGGAATACTGTACGTCGCCTCTGTTTTGAATGAGAATCAGCAGTTGCGCGTACGTACAGTATACTGTACGTACATATTTATATATTTTTAAAGTGCTTTTTATTGTATTTTAAATTGTTTTTTAGCTTCTTTTATTGTTAATTTATGTACTATTTTATTTATTTTAAATATATTTTTTAAGGAAAACAAATGTTTTCACGTCCTTAGGAGTGACGTAATGTCGCACATAATGATGTTCGCTGCCCGGTCATGAAAGAAATTATGATTCTCTTGCCAAAGTGACATGCAGACCAGGCAGTAAACCTCCCAACTGAGTTTCTCAACAGTCGTCAGCCTCAAGGACTCCCAACACACAGGTTGATTCTCAAGGTGGGAGCACCAATCATGCTTCTAAGGAATCTTGATCCACCAAAGCTGTGTAATGGAACACGATTGACAATCCAGCAAATGATGCCACATGTCCTAGAGGCAACCATCCTCTCAGGACAATACAGAGGAGAGAAAGTATTCATTCCAAGGATACCACTTATTCCACCTGACCTTCCATTCTCCTTCAAGAGGATTTCAGTTCCCCATCAGGCTATGTTTTGCTATGTCCATCAACAGGGCAACAGGGGCAATCAATGAAGGTTGTAGGCCTGGACTTCACAGAACAAGTGTTTGCCCATGGCCAACTGTACGTGGGCTGCTCGAGGGTTGGAAACCAAGCAATCTTTATGTCTTGGCACCAAGTAAGAAAACCAGAAATGTTGTATACCCAGAGGTTTTGAGAAATTTAAAATTGAAAAAACGTCATGTAGGAAATGTACTGTGATATTGCTCTAAAATATACATGTTCTTTTCATCATATATTTGTATTATTCTTATTCAACTCGGGCGAAGCCGGGTACCTCAGCTAGTATATATATATATATATATATATATATATATATATATATATATATATATATATATATATATATCTGTGCAGCGTCTGTCCTGTGTTGTCCTGTGTTGTGTTGTCTTGTCACTGAACTACTTTCTCAAACTTTTGTGAAATCGTACCAAACTTCTGGTATGCACATATCTCTCCGGTCGGTATGTCCTAAGGGTATTGTTGTTGAAAATTTTTCCTATTTTAAAATTTTTTTGGGGAGTTTTTTTGGGGAATTTTTTTTTTCAACTTCAATTGTTTATAAAATGTGATATCACGTATATTACAAATACATTTGTGCAAAATAATTGTTTGAATTATGATTGGTTTAAACCATGACAAAACGGCAACTCGGGTACAGTCATTTATCTATATATCTACACATCTGGGCAGTGTCTGTGTTGACACTTAACGACTCCCTCAAACTTTTGTTTCCGTGGTTGTGAAGTGTTTTTAATAACGCTGTGGTGGTTTTGAATCACGTGGTGGTGAGGTATTTTGAATTATGTGGTGGTGAGGTGTTTTTAAATCAAATGGTGCTGAGGTGTTTTTAAATCACATGGTGGTGAGGTGTTTTTAAATCACATGGTGGTGAGGTGTTTTGATTTACGTGGTGGTGAGGTATATATAATTACGTGGTGGTGAGGTGTTTTGAATTACGTGGTGGTGAGGTGTTTTTAAATGATGTGGTGGTGAGGTGTTTTTAATTTTGTGGCTGTGAGGTGTTTTTTTTACGTGTTTTATGGCTGTGATGTGTTTTTATTACGTGTTTTATGGCTGTGAGGTGTTTTTATTACGTGTTTTATGGCTGTGAGGTGTTTTTAATTTTGTGGTGGTGAGGTGTTTTTATTACGTGTTTTATGGCTGTGAGGTGTTTTTATTACGTGTTTTATGGCTGTGAGGTGTTTTTATTACGTGTTTTATGGCTGTGAGGTGTTTTACATTACGTGGTGGTGAGGTGTTTTGAATTACGTGGTGGTGAGGTGTTTTGAATTACGTGGTGGTGAGGTGTAATCGTCCCAAACTTCCAGTCTGCACCTACCCCTCCCATATGTGTGTGCTGAGGGGTTCTTTCTTGAAAAAAAAAACATTCAACCTAAATTTTCAACCTAAATTGCCTATAAAAATGTAATATCACAAACACAACAAATACATTTGTGCAAAGCAGTTGTTTGTATTATGATTGGTGTAAATCATGACAACACAGCAAATCAGGTACAGTCATTAGCCTCAGCTAAAATAAGCCCGTTCCTCAGTAACGTGCGCTCGCCTCACCAAGCTAGTATATATATATATATATATATATATATATATATATATATATATATATATATATATATGTATATATATATGATTTGATCTGGTAATATATGGCTGAAAACAAGCGGTTGTGTGAACTCTTTCCTGCTTATACATACTTTCGGTGACACTATCCCCTCCTTTCCAGGTGTTGTGAAACATACACGTACGTGCACACACGCACAATATTCCTGACATGTTGAGGACATACCTATGTCTGCCTTTTTCGCTGCAAAGCAATCTCGGCTTTTCGAGCAGAAAAAGTGTTTACAGCAAAAAAACAAAAAAACTCACCAAAGCATCAGAAGAAATACAGTGAACTAGTATTGCAAGCCAACTGAACTACGTGGAGTTTTGCCAATGTTGGGCCATCGTCGTGATCAGTAGTAGTAACCTGACAACCGAACAAGTACATTTTGTGAACATAACATTTCATTGGTGAGAGGCATTTACAATTGAGATTATAAATTGAGAGGGACATTTCCTCCATTTTGAATTTTCCAAGGTACTGCGACAGGCTTTTCACAGAGTTAGTACGTCCCCTGCACAGCAGGAGACGAGGTTTTGTTATCACTTCTTCTGTGTGTCTGTGTCTGTCTGTGTGTGCGTGGGTCAATCCGGGCTATAACTTTTTGTCCCCCGTCGCACCGCGGAGCAAAAAGGGGGACTATGGTTTTGCCATTCCGTCCGTGTGTGCGTCCGTCCATGCGTGTGTGCGTAAGCGAAGGACCGAATTCTAATTTGGTGTGTGGATGCAACTAGGCATATGGAAGAACCCTATTGAAAATTAGGTCGCCACGTCAAAATCCAAGATGGCCGCCGCCATGTATGTCTGAACCTTGTGAGTGGAATATCTTGAAAAATAAATGAACTACTAACCTCTAATCGGGTGTGTGGGTGTATCCAGGCATAAGGAAGAACGCTATTGAAAATTGGGACGCCACGTCAAAATCCAAGATGGCCACCACCATATATATGTCCATCCGTCCATCCATCCGTGCGTGCATGCGTGCATAAGCGAAGGACCGAATTCTAATTTGGTGTGTGGGTGCAACTAGGCATATGGAAGAACCCTATTGAAAATTAGGTCGCCACGTCAAAATCCAACATGGCCACCGCCATGTATGTCTGAACCTTGTGAGCGGAATATCTTGAAAAACAAGCATTCTGAGTATTGCGCTGCAATACACGTCCCCTACCAAAGTTCAAAGTGCCATAACTTTGTCAAAAATGATCGAATATGCAAATTTATGCATGGTTGATGCTGGTTTTCAAACTTGATCTGAGGTATGCTGAGACACGTGTGTGTCACGCCTTGCCTCGTTGATAAGCCCCCAAGGTCGCTCCGTGGAGCGGCCTGCACGTGTTGCACTGTGTGAATTATATAAATTATTACCAACTCACGGTCTGAGGTACTAGCGATTCAAGAGATATCCATTTTAAAAATATTTTCGTTTAATTAACGATATTTGCCAAACCACATGCCCTATCGCAAATTCCAAAAGGACATTTTAGTAGACTGACATGCTGAACAGATTTGTGAAGTTTCCCCTCGATTGGATCAAAAATGAGGGAGGGGCTCGGTTTTAAAGGTTCATGCTTAAAAACGTCATAACTCTGAAACCATCAGTAATTTATTATATTTTCCGGTTCACGATCAATGATCGATGTGTATATATATGTTGCTCGGCTTGACTCCGCCCCTCCCGAAAGCGAGCGCTGTGTCGCGCTGTTGACGTTCGCGAGACGAGGCTGAGGGCATGCGGTGCGGCCTGAGGAGAACTCGAGACTAACAAGAGATATCCATTAAAAAAAAAACATTTTCGTTTAATTAACGATATCTGCCAAACCACGTGCCCTATCGCAAATGCCAAAAGGACATTTTAGTGCTGAACAGATCTGTGAAGTTTCCCCTCGATTGGATCAAAAATGAGGGAGGAGCTCGGTTTTAAAGGTTCATGCTTAAAAACGTCATAACTCTGAAACCATGTGCCGCATGACGTCATGCTCGCTGACTTTTTTGTTCGTCATGGGTATGCGATTCTGCCTGCAAAGTTTGGCCTCGATCTGTTCAGCCGTTGCAGAGAAAAAGGGTTTTTTGTGTTTTGACGAAAAACAATATGGCGGCCGAACCACGTGACCTCTGACGTCATAATTACCATTAAAATATTCTACAGACCGAGTCCCTCCTATGGTGAAAATTTGATCTCAATCGGTCCTATTATTGCAGAGAAATTGGTTTTTAAAGGAAATTAAAACTTAAAATGGCACTGAGTTAAGGATCATCAGAATTCCCAAAGTTCAAAGTGCCATAACTTTGTCAAAAATGATCTAAACGTCGTGAGGTTCGAACTTGATCTGTAACTTATCATGAGGAAACCATGTGCCAAGTTTGAAATCATTAGCATTAAGGGTTTAGAAAAATAGTCCGGAAAACTGTTCTTTGCGTGACGGACTGACGGACGGAGGGACGGCGTGCAAACCTATAGTCCCCTCCGGTGTACACCGGTAGGGGACTAATAAGCGAAGTACCAACTTCTAATCTGGTGTGTGGGTGTATCTCGGCATAAGGAAGAACGCTATTGAAAATTGGGTCGCCATGTCAAAATCCAAGATGGCCACCACCATATATATGTCTGAACCTTGTGAGCGAAATATCTTGAAAAACAAGCAGTCTGAGTATTGCGCTGCAATACATGTCCCCTACCGGCAGTCTGTCGTCCGGAAAACTGTTGGGAAAATTACCAAGGGTTATTTACCCACAGGTTCTGAATCGTTCCCAATTCTTTAATTACCTCAGGACGGGCTCACCTGTGATTCGCACTCGGGACTTCGATTTATACACCTTGCAGACAGGTCAGCAGAAGCACAAGAAAATAAGTTGTTGATAAAGAACCTTTCGAGTCGCTAAATATCAGTAATTTATTATATTTTCCGGTTCATGATCAATGATCGATCTGTATATATATGTTGCTCAGCTTGGCTCCGCCCCTCACGAAAGCGCGCGCTGTGTCGCGCTGTTGACGTTCGCGAGACGAGGCTGAGGGCGCGCGGTGCGGCTTGAGGATAACTCTAGAATAAACAAGATATCCTTAAAAAAATTTTTTTTCCGTTTAATTAACGATATCTGCCAAACCACGCGCCCTATCGCAAATTCCAAAAGGACATTTTAGTCGACTGACATGCTGAACATATCTGTGGTTTCCCCTTGATTGGATCAAAAATGAGGCAGGAGCTCGGTTTTAAAGGTTCATGCTTAAAAACGTCATAACTCTGAAACCATGTGACGCCTGACACCATGCTCGCTGACGTTTTTGTTCGTCATGGGTATGCGATTCTGCCTGCAAAGTTTGGCCTCGATCTGTTCAGCTGTTGCAGAGAAAAAGGGGGTTTTCATGTTTTCACGAAAAACAATATGGCGGCCGAATCACGTGACCTGTGACGTCATAGATACCATTAAAATATTCTACAGACCGAGTCCCTCATATGGTGAAAATTTGATCTCAATCGGTCCTATTATTGCAGAGAAAATCTTTTTTAAAGGAAAGTAAAACTTAAAATGGCACTGAGTTAAGGATCATCAGAATTATCAGAATTCCCAAAGTTCAAAGTGCCATATCTTTGTCAAAAATGATCAAAACGTCGTGAAGTTCGTACTTGATCTGTAACTTATCATGAGGAAACCACGTGCCAAGTTTGAAATCATTAGCGTTAAGCGTTTAGAAAACAAGTCCGGAAAACTGTTCTTTGCGTGACGGACTGACGGACTGACGTACCGACGGACGGAGGGACGGCGTGCAAACCTATAGTCCCCTCCGGTGTACACCAGTAAAAAAAACCACCTTTAGAGGCCATTTTTCCCCGCAAGCGGGGGTTGGCCTTTTTCAGGGTGGCATAGTTACGAACCCGAAGGATCGGTAACCGACACAATTTCGGTCTTCGAGGCCGGCCGATAGGCACAATGTGACCAGAAGGGACGAGGTTCTCCTGACCACGTGGCCCTCGACTTGGTGGGGTTTGTCCGCACAATGTGGGCACTTCAGGATGAACTTTAGCTGGGGAGCGTTTGGGCGCCCCGGTCTGATACTGCCGCCCACGCGTAGAACAACGTGTGAGTGCACGTGGGTCCCGGCGGTCCCACTGGCCTAGCGCTACCATGTTTAGACAGCGAAATCCGTCCCCGGGCACCAGCACCTACTCCCGGAAGTCAAGAGAATAGCGGCGCCAGGCACGGTAGGGCACCCGCGGAGCCCCGGCGGACCAGGGACGCGCGAGCCTACGCGTTAGCGTGCTACGGCGGAACCAACGGCTTCGGCCACGGCCAGGTCGATACTCGGCCCGGCCGCACCGGAAATGAACTGGTTCGACACCCGCGCTAGAGAGGTCGCGGGCGACTGAGATGTATTAACAAATTAATTAATTAATTTGAGACGTCCAATTTCTAGTGTTTGGAAATTTGGAAGAGCTTGACCCTAGCCTTTCCCTTGCGAGGGCAAGGAGGAACTTAACACTCGACACTTAAGCTTAGTTTGAAGTACACCCTGACCAGCGCTCACGGTGGGACGGCAAGGCAACCAGAAGGGACGAGGTTCTCCTGACCACGTGGCCCTCGATCTGGGAAGCGAGAGGCGTTCCATTAGTGGACGCGCCCCTCACGCCCGACTTTTGGGCGGCCCCGGCAGGCCGTTTGTTTTGACGTTCCGTGACAGGCCCCGCACCCCCACCTCCGGGCCGACCGGGCGACCGGAATGAATCCCGATGTCCCGATCCGAACCTCAGGAGCGGGCCGGCTGGGGAGTGACTGGCACCCCGTACCTGCACTTTCCGTCCCTGCGGTCCCAAATACCGGAACCACCCGAATACCACTTTATTCGACAAAATGAGGTGCGGCCTACATCTAGGCAAGACCACGGCCCGAACACGACCCCTTCACTCGACGATACCTATCGCAATATAACTCGCATAAATTCGTAGCATACCTTTTTCTTGTCGCGGTATACTTACGCTTATGCTCTCGACGCAGTGTGGAAACAACAATTAATGAAACAGATTCTAATTTGGAAGTAAAACGAAGGCCACCGACGGGGGACCGAGGCTTAATGCTTGTTACCATTTGAGTTTAGTCATAAAGTTTTCACCAAAGCTTTATTATGACAAGCGTTACGCCTAGTCCCCTGTCGGTGAAGTGATGTGAGTTGACAAAGTGGAAGACGCAAGGCGGCCATCTTGGATTTTGACATGGCGACCCAATTTTCAATAGCGTTCTTCCTTATGCCTAGATACACCCACACACCAGATTAGAAGTTGGTACTTCGCTTATTAGTCCCCTACCAGTGTACACCGGAGGGGACTATAGGTTTGCACGCCGTCCCTCCGTCCGTCAATCTGTCAATCTGTCAGTCTGTCAGTCAGTCCGTCACGCAAAGAACAGTTTTCCGGACTTTTTTTCTAAACGCTTAACGCTAAATATTTCAAACCTGGCACATGGTTTCCTCATGATATGTTACAGATCATGTTCGAACTTCACGACGTTTCGATCATGTTTGACAAAGTTATGGCACTTTGAACTTTGGGAATTCTGATAATTCTGATGATCCTTAACTCAGTGCCATTTTAACTTTTAATTTCCTTTAAAAACCAATTTCTCTGCAATAATTGGACTGATTGAGATCAAATTTTCACCGTAGGAGGGACTCGGTCTGTCGAGCAACATTAATGGTAATTATGACATCACAGGTCACGTGGTTCGGCCGCCATATTGTTTTTCGTGAAAACATGAAAACCCCTTTTTCTCTGCAACGGCTGAACAGATCGAGGCCAAACTTTGCAGGCAGAGACGCATACCCATGACGAACAAAAAAGTCAGCGAGCATGACATCATGCGTCACATGGTTTCAGAGTTATGACGTTTTTAAGCATGAACCTTTAAAACTGAGCTCCTCCCTCATTTTTGATCCAATCAAGGGGAAACTTCACAGATCTGTTCAGCATGTCAATCTACTAAAATATCCTTTTGGAATTTGCAATAGGGTGCGTGGTTTCGCTGATATCGTTAATTAAACGAAAATATTTTAAAAATGGATATCTCTTGTTTATTCGAGAGTTCTCCTCAAGCCGCACCGCCCGCCCTCAGCCTCGTCTCGCGTACGTCAAAAGCACGACACAGCGTGTGCTTTCGGGAGGGGCGGAGCCAAGCTGAGCAACATATATATACACATCGATCATTGATCGTGAACCGGAAAATATAATAAATTACTGATATTTCGTGACTCGAAAGGTTCTTTATCAACAACGTATTTTCTCGTGCTTCTGCTGACCTGTCTGCAAGGTGTATAAATCGAAGTCTCGAGTGCGAATCACAGGTGAGCCCGTCCTGAGGTAATTAGCGATTGGGAACGATTCAGAACCTGTGGATAAATAACCCTTGGTAATTTCCCCAACAGTTTTCCGGACGACAGACTGCCGGTAGGGGACATGTATTGCAGCGCAATACTCAGAATGCTTGTTTTTCAAGATATTCCGCTCACAAGGTTCAGAGATACAGGGCGGCGGCCATCTTTGATTTTGACGTGGTGACCCAATTTTCAATAGCGTTCTTCCTTATGCGTAGATACACCCAAACACCAGATTAGAAGTTAGTAGTTCGTTTATTTTTCAAGATATTCCACTCACAAGGTTCAGACATACATGGCGGCGGCCATCTTGGATTTTGACGTGGGTTGCACCCACACACAAAATTAGAATTCGGTCCTTCGCTTACGTATGCACGCACGGACGGACGCACGCACGGACGGAGGTGAAAACCATAGTCCCCCTTTCGCTCCGCTGTGCGACGGGGGACAATAATAGGGAGAAGGCAAATTAATAATTTTGACAGAAAGTCAAAAGGTTAAAGGTCTGTGACACCTAAAATCATCAATTGTCATGCAATTGAAGTGAAATTAAATTTACCATTTGAGTTTTGTTAAATTTACCAAATTTACCATATGAATTTACCAATTTTCAACAGAGGTTTATTATGATAATAGGAGAAGGCAAATTCATAATTTTGACAAAAAGTGAAAAAGTCAAAGGTCAGCGTCACATAAAATCATAAATTTTCATCCAAATGACCTGAAATTAAAATTTACCATTTGAGTTTTGTCATCAAATTTTCAACGAAATTTTATTATGAGAATATGCAGTTATTTATTTATTTGGAATGAGGCGGTGTACTTTAAATGTGTCTGTACTTGTTCTTGTTTCATTTGCATATAGTCTAAAATCAGAGCAACTTCTCGGCAACCTAAACCAACATCTAAGGTAATTGCTAGAAATCCACTCAATCCTCTCTATTGCTGTTACGGGGAATTGCTAAAGCAGTAATGGCGTCAATAGCCTTGGTAGCACACCCATACTGATAAAAGGCTCCATCCTTTGTATTCCACTTTATTTGTCCTGGCAGCCCTGTCTTCACTCTGCAGACTTGACTGGCAGCTTCATCGATGTCCCTAACAGCATCACTGACAATGTGCACCCCGTCACAAATGCCGACTTCAAATATTTGCCAATCCGAGCTGTATAGTTATCCACTAAAATTTCACTCTAAAATTGTCATAATAATGCTGGACAGGATGTCCAATTTTCTCACAGACATGGTACTTCTCCAGTGCGTGATAAATTGGCTTCTGTGGAATAAATGCATATGATGAGACAGATTGAGCCAAACCACTACCAAGTCACCTTTATTATTGTCATGTGGCTGTTTCAACAACCGAATAATCATACTAATGTGTTCTAGACATCTAAGACACTGGTATTCATTTTATGACTGAAATCTAAATATACTTATTGTTCAGCACAATCATGCTCCAGCTCCAGGTCTCAATCAGTTCAGCACATGCTCCAGCTCCAGGTCTCAATCAGTCCAGCACATGCTCCAGCTCCAGGTCTCAATCAGTCCAGCACATGCTCCAGCTCCAGGTCTCAATCAGTCCAGCACATGCTCCAGCTCCAGGTCTCAATCAGTCCAGCACATGCTCCAGCTCCAGGTCTCAATCAGTCCAGCACATGCTCCAGCTCCAGGTCTCAATCAGTCCAGCACATGCTCCAGCTCCAGGTCTCAATCAGTCCAGCACATGCTCCAGCTCCAGGTCTCAATCAGTCCAGCACATGCTCCAGCTCCAGGTCTCAATCAGTCCAGCACATGCTCCAGCTCCAGGTCTCAATCAGTCCAGCACATGCTCCAGGTCTTTAAAACAGCTGTTCACCTCCATCTCTTATCTTCCCCCATCCAAAACGTTTATCTCTTTTACCCCCGTCAATTCACCCCCAGATCCACTTTTTTGAAATACCGACTTCTTTCCTGGAAGTTCTAGCAGTGTCCATGTGTTTTATACCTCTCCCACCTCCCCCCCTCCCCGCCTCCCACGCCTCCTCCCCCCAAGCCCTCTCCCTCCCACAGATCTTCCAATGTCCCTGTTCGCTGCTGTTGTACTTCTGTGCTTCCCTCTCTCTCCCCATCTTGTCTCCCGCTCCCTGTATTGTATGTTTTGTGTGTCCGTTTTTTTTTTTGTGTGATTGATGTTAGCTCTTACACGAGCCTCGGTCATACAAAAAAAAAGAAAAGAAAAAAAATCATTCGCCGTGCAATTTTCGAGATTTTTTTTACACGAGTCTAAGGCCCATAAGTGACATGCGGGACAAAGAGGCAAGTCCAAATCAAATCAGGGCGCTTGAACATGAATTACAATTGGACATTAGTAGACAATTGATCAATATATTTATAATATACAGGACTTTAACTTGGGATCCCAGCTTCATGGGCCTTTGCTTTCGATGGGAATGCCATACAGGCTTTTCCCTCCACATTGCAGTGATATGGTGTGTAACACTTTAAGCCCCTGTAAATATTCCTTCTCTGGCAACAATCTGTGCTCCACTATCCTTCCATTACTTAAAACCACTCCCAGTAATCTCCAAATAAACTCAACAGTGCTGGGCAGTTCTTACATACTGTATATAGCTACCCACCCGGTGCTCAGCAGGATGAAGATCTCGCTTTGTTAAATATGAGTGTGTATATAAAGTGGGGCATGCTTGCACACTGCAAGCAGTTACTTGGGTGCATAGTAAATATAAGCTTTACATATTTCATAATGTTGATTGTAAAAGCACTTTATACGTTCGATGAAGGCGAATCTGCTTGCAGTCTGCAAGCAACAATAAAATCAAGGATTAGTGATTAGAAGGAGTTCCTTCTTTAAAACGTTACAGCTATATGAATTACCTGTGCCACCAAAGGTGGATGTAGGTTATGTTTTCACCCCTGTCTGTTTGTCCGTTTGTTTGTTTGTGAACAAAATATCTCAAAAGGTTGTGGACGGATTCAGACGAAATTTGCCAGAGATGTAGCGAATGTGACGAGGACGAAATGATTAGATTTTGGTGAAGATCCGGATTCGGATCCGTCTACTCAATATTTTTTTAAGTGATTCTTCACCATTGGAAGAAGCGGCCAAAAACGAGACATAGCAGGATATCTCAAAAAGTTGTGAACGGATTTGGACAAAACTTGGTGGACCCCTTGGGTGTCTGACAAGGACAAATAGATTAGATTTTTGTGAAGATCTGAATATGGATTCGGATATGAGAATTTTTTTTTTTCTAAGTGATTCTTCACCATTGGGAGATAGGTCCAAAAACGATACATAGCAGGATATCTCAAAAAGCTATGGATGGATTTGGATGAAACTTGGTGGACAAGTCGTGTATGTGACAAGGAAGAATCGATTCGATTTTGGTGAAGATCTGAATATGGATTCGGATATGAGAATTATTTAATTTTTTAAGCGATTCTTCACCA